>NC_091287.1:22250951-22546125 GCF_032444005.1 Ranitomeya imitator
CTACAGGCTGTAATGGACTGGCAAGAACCCCATTCTCTTAAAGCGGTGCAGCGCTTTATGGGGTTCATTAATTACTATCGCCAGTTCATTCCACACTTCTCAACTTTGGTAGCTCCCTTGGTTGCCCTCACCAAGAAGGGAGCAAATCCCAAGTTGTGGTCAGAGGAGGTCTCCAAAGCCTTTCTCTCGATCAAGTCACACTTCGCTAGCGCTCCCATCCTACATCGCCCCGATGTTGATAAGCCATTTATCTTGGAGGTGGATGCCTCATCCGTTGGTGCTGGAGCAGTCCTTTTCCAAAAGGATGCTCAAGGTCGGAAGCATCCTTGCTTCTTCTTCTCCAAGACCTTCACACCAGCGGAGAGGAATTATTCCATAGGGGACAGGGAGTTGCTGGCCATGAAGTTGGCTTTTTCGGAGTGGAGACATCTCTTGGAGGGAGCTCGCTTTCCCTTCCAAGTCTTCACTGACCACAAGAACTTGGTGTATCTGCAAACGGCCCAGCGGCTGAATTCTCGCCAGGCTAGATGGTCCCTGTTCTTCTCCCGGTTCCATTTTACTCTCCATTTCCTCTCCGGGGAGAAGAACGTTCGTGCTGACGCTCTCTCCCGCTCCGTGGTGTCATCGGAGGAGGAGGAGGAGGAGCCTCAGCTTATTATCCCTTCTGAGAGCCTGAGAACTGTAGCTCCGGTTTCGCTAGAGTCTGTGCCCCCGGGCAAGACTTTCGTACCAGCTAACTTGCGACCGGAGGTTCTCTCTTGGGCTCACTCCTCCAGAGTGGGTGGGCATTTTGGGACCAAGAGGACATCTGAGCTTCTGGCGAGAACATACTGGTGGCCGCATATGGCCTGAGATGTCAAGGACTATATTCAGGCGTGCGTTTCTTGCGCCCAGAATCTGTCTCCTCGGCAACGGCCTGCTGGGTTGCTTTACCCTCTACCGGTGGCAGACAGGCCCTGGGAGATGGTCGGGATGGACTTTGTGGTGGGTCTACCCAAGTCGCGTGGCTGCTCCATTATTTGGGTTGTCACCGACCACTTCTCCAAGATGGTGCATTTGGTGCCGCTTCCTCGGTTACCCTTAGCACGGGCCTTGGCGGTGTTGTTCATTAAACACGTTTTCCGTTTGCATGGTTTGCCTGATAAGATTGTCAGCGATCGGGGTCCCCAGTTCGCATCTCGGTTTTGGAGAGAGCTCTGCCGTTTACTCAGCATAGAGTTAAACCTCTCCTCTGCATACCATCCCGAGACGAATGGGTTGGTGGAGAGAACCAACCAGACTCTGGTGACATATTTGCGACATTTCGTCTCTGCTAGGCAGGATGACTGGGCATCTTTGCTACCTTGGGCGGAATTTGCCCTGAACAACGCCGTAGCCGATTCCACTGGTCAAACTCCTTTTCTCCTTAATTACGGCCAGCATCCGCGTGTCCCTGTGCCCATGCCCATGTCATCCACCGATTCTAGGGTGGCAGACTGGGCGGTGGAGGCACGTGACATCTGGGACCGCACACAGGATGCCATCCGGGCCTCCAAGGAGAGAATGAGGGTTTCGGCTGATGCACACCGGCGCCCCGCTCCGGTCTTTGCTCCTGGCGACTTAGTGTGGCTCTCCGCCCGTAACATCAGGCTGCGAGTTGAGTCCACTAAGTTTGCTCCTCGCTACATTGGCCCGTTTAAGGTTCTGGAACAGGTCAACCCTGTGGTCTACCGTTTGGCTATTCCTCCACGCCTTGGTATCACCGATACTTTCCACGTTTCCCTCTTAAAGCCCGTTCATTTGTCCCGGTTTTCCGAGTCATCTGCTTGGACTTCGGGTTCATCCACGGATGAGTTTGAGGTGAATGCTATTGTGGGGTGCAAGGTGGTACGTGGCAAGAAATTTTATCTGGTGGACTGGAAGGGTCACGGCCCAGAGGATAGAACCTGGGAGCCTGTGGAGCACATTCGGGCTCCGCTGCTTATCGCAGCTTTTGAGCGTAGTGAGGCTCAAGGAGGGGGGGGCCCTAGGAGGGGGGGGTAATGTTAGGAGTCGAGTTTCCTCTGCTGCACAGGGGGAATCTCGATCCGTGTCTGCTGCGGTCTCCCATTCGGTATCGGCCGCAGTGGGCTCTGCTCAGCGGAGACGTCGCTCCCAGCGTCTCGCTGGGGCTGATTCGGTGCATAGGGTCACTACTGCCTTTTCTGGCTTTCCTATGGTACCCTGCACTGATCTGCGGCGAGCGAGCCTCTCTTGGACTAAGTCCTTGTTTACTCACACTGAGCATGCCCAGGGCAGGGTCTCCCATTGGAGGTCGAGGGCCACATGTTCAGTCACATGCTCAGGTGCTGCAGTACATTCCATTGGTCCTTCTGGAAGGTCCTGAAAGGGCAAAACATGCTCAGGTACTGCAGCACTTTCCATTGGTCCTTCTGGAAGGTCCTGAAAGGGCAAAAACTTCAGTAGCAGCTTCCTGTGCTGCAACTATATAAACTGCGCATGACCGCACGGCCATGCGCTAGTATCGTCTTTTGCTATATGCTTTGCGCCAATATGGTCATGTGTTTGTATGTGTTCAGGGACCCGGCTAAAATAAGCCACTAGAATGCTGGCACCTCCGGCGAGGAGATTGTGTATAAATGTGTTCAGGGACCCGGCTGAAATAAGCCCCTAGAATGCTGGCTCCTCCGGCGAGGAGATTGAGTATGCATGCATGACCACTCACTGCTCACATCTGGGTAGTTGGCCTGTGCCTCTGTGAAAGTCTAACAGGGCACAGAGCTCACCTCTCGCGGTTACTCTGTGAAGCTAACAGAGTTAGTATATACCGCTATATAGAGCCGCCATTATTTAGCAGCAGGTACTTTCCTGCACGGTGGATCCCGGGTTGCGAACGCACCAATTCCTTTTAATAAACAATATGTTTGGTGCGTTCCACCAACCCTAACAGTATAATTCAGCTCCGCGCCCACAAACCCACACAGTATAGTGCAGTAGACACACACAGTGTAGTGCAGTAGACACACACACTATAATGCAGACACACACACAATGCTTACCTCTCCTCCTCGTTCCGCAGCTGCTCTGACTTCTGCAGAGCGTCTGTTATGTATGCTAATGACAGGTGTTATGAAGGCAATCCAGAAACACAGTGTGCTTAGCGATCAGAGCGCACACAGTGATCTGACAAATACCCAAAAATACAAGAACGAGCTCTGAGACGTGGAAACTCTGTAGACTGCACACCTGATCCTATCCTAAACACAACTAAAAGCGGCTGTGGATTGCGCCTAACAACTACCTAGGCAACTCGGCACAGCCTAAGAAACTAGCTAGCCTGAAGATAGAAAAATAGGCCTGACTTGCCCCAGAGAAATTCCCCAAAGGAAAAGGCAGCCCCCCACATATAATGACTGTGAGTAAGATGAAAAGACAAAACGTAGGGATGAAATAGATTCAGCAAAGTGGGGCCCGATATTCTAGGACAGAGCGAGGACAGTAAAGCGAACTTTGCAGTCTACAAAAAACCCTAAAGCAAAACCACGCAAAGGGGGCAAAAAAAAACCACCGTGCCGAACTAACGGCACGGCGGTACACCCTTTGCGTCTCAGAGCTTCCAGCAAAACAAAAGACAAGCTGGACAGAAAAAAAAGCAACAATAAAGCAAAAGGCACTTAGCTATACAGAGCAGCAGGTCACAGGAACAATCAGGAGAAGCTCAGATCCAACACTGAAACATTGACAAGGAGCAAGGATAGCAGCATCAGGCGGAGTTAAGTAATGAAGCAGTTAACGAGCTCACCAGAACACCTGAGGGAGGAAGCTCAGAAGCTGCAGTACCACTTGTGACCACAGGAGTGAATTCAGCCACAGAATTCACAACAGTACCCCCCCCTTGAGGAGGGGTCACCGAACCCTCACCAGAGCCCCCAGGCCGACCAAGATGAGCCGCATGAAAGGCACGAACAAGATCGGAAGCATGAACATCAGAGGCAAAAACCCAGGAATTATCTTCCTGAGCATAACCCTTCCATTTAACCAGATACTGGAGTTTCCGTCTAGAAACACGAGAATCCAAAATCTTCTCCACAATATACTCCAATTCCCCCTCCACCAAAACCGGGGCAGGAGGCTCAACAGATGGAACCATAGGTGCCACGTATCTCCGCAACAACGACCTATGGAATACATTATGTATGGAAAAGGAGTCTGGGAGGGTCAAACGAAAAGACACAGGATTGAGAACCTCAGAAATCCTATACGGACCAATAAAACGAGGTTTAAATTTAGGAGAGGAAACCTTCATAGGAATATGACGAGAAGATAACCAAACCAGATCCCCAACACGAAGTCGGGGACCCACACGGCGTCTGCGATTAGCAAAAAGTTGAGCTTTCTCCTGGGACAAGATCAAATTGTCCACTACCTGAGTCCAGATCTGCTGCAACCTATCCACCACAGAATCCACACCAGGACAGTCCGAAGACTCAACCTGTCCTGAAGAGAAACGAGGATGGAACCCAGAATTGCAAAAAAATGGAGAAACCAAGGTAGCCGAGCTGGCCCAATTATTAAGGGCGAACTCAGCCAACGGCAAAAAGGACACCCAATCATCCTGGTCTGCAGAAACAAAACATCTCAGATATGTTTCCAAGGTCTGATTGGTTCGTTCGGTCTGGCCATTAGTCTGAGGATGGAAAGCCGAGGAAAAGGATAGGTCAATGCCCATCCTACCACAAAAGGCTCGCCAAAACCTTGAAACAAACTGGGAACCTCTGTCAGAAACAATATTCTCAGGAATGCCATGCAACCGAACCACATCCTGAAAGAACAAAGGTACCAAATCAGAGGAGGAAGGCAATTTAGCCAAGGGCACCAGATGGACCATTTTGGAAAAGCGATCACAGACCACCCAAATGACTGACATCTTTTGAGAAACGGGAAGGTCAGAAATGAAATCCATCGAAATATGTGTCCAAGGCCTCTTTGGGACCGGCAAGGGCAAAAGCAACCCACTGGCACGAGAACAGCAGGGCTTAGCCCTAGCACAAATCCCACAGGACTGCACAAAAGTACGTACATCCCGTGACAGAGATGGCCACCAGAAGGATCTAGCCACTAACTCTCTGGTACCAAAGATTCCAGGATGACCAGCCAACACCGAACAATGAAGTTCAGAGATAAGTTTATTAGTCCACCTATCAGGGACGAACAGTTTCTCTGCTGGACAACGATCAGGTTTATTCGCCTGAAATTTTTGCAGCACCCGCCGCAAATCAAGGGATATTGCAGACACAATGACTCCTTCCTTGAGGATACCCGCTGGCTCAGATAAACCCGGAGAGTCGGGCACAAAACTCCTAGACAGAGCATCCGCCTTCACATTTTTAGAGCCCGGAAGGTACGAAATCACAAAGTCGAAGCGGGCAAAAAATAACGACCAACGGGCCTGTCTAGGATTCAAGCGCTTGGCAGACTCGAGATAAGTCAAGTTCTTATGATCAGTCAATACCACCACGCGATGCTTAGCTCCTTCAAGCCAATGACGCCACTCCTCGAATGCCCACTTCATGGCCAGCAACTCTCGATTGCCCACATCATAATTACGCTCAGCGGGCGAAATCTTCCTGGAAAAGAAAGCACATGGTTTCATCACAGAGCAATCAGAACCTCTCTGTGACAAAACCGCCCCTGCTCCAATCTCAGAAGCATCAACCTCGACCTGGAACGGAAGAGAAACATCTGGCTGACACAACACAGGGGCAGAACAAAAACGACGCTTCAACTCCTGAAAAGCTTCCACAGCAGCAGAAGACCAATTAACCAAATCAGCACCCTTCTTGGTCAAATCGGTCAATGGTTTGGCAATGCTAGAAAAATTACAGATGAAGCGACGATAAAAATTAGCAAAGCCCAGGAACTTTTGCAGACTTTTCAGAGATGTCGGCTGAATCCAATCCTGGATGGCTTGGACCTTAACTGGATCCATCTCGATAGTAGAAGGGGTAAAGATGAACCCTAAAAATGAAACTTTCTGCACACAGAAGAGACACTTTGATCCCTTCACAAACAAAGAGTTAGCACGCAGGACCTGAAAAACCATTCTGACCTGCTTCACATGAGACTCCCAATCATCTGAGAAGATCAAAATGTCATCCAAGTAAACAATCAGGAATTTATCCAGATACTCACGGAAGATGTCATGCATAAAAGACTGAAACACAGATGGAGCATTGGCAAGTCCGAACGGCATCACTAGATACTCAAAATGACCCTCGGGCGTATTGAATGCAGTTTTCCATTCATCTCCTTGCCTGATTCTCACCAGATTATACGCACCACGAAGATCTATCTTAGTGAACCAACTAGCCCCCTTAATCCGAGCAAACAAGTCAGATAACAATGGCAAGGGATACTGAAATTTAACAGTGATCTTATTAAGAAGGCGGTAATCAATACACGGTCTCAGCGAACCATCCTTCTTGGCTACAAAGAAGAACCCTGCTCCCAGTGGTGATGACGATGGGCGAATATGTCCCTTCTTCAGGGATTCCTTCACATAACTGCGCATAGCGGCGTGTTCGGGCACGGATAAATTAAATAATCGACCTTTAGGGAATTTACTACCAGGAATCAAATTGAGAGCACAATCACAATCCCTATGCGGAGGTAGAGCATCGGACTTGGGCTCTTCAAATACATTCTGATAATCAGACAAGAACTCTGGGACCTCAGAAGGGGTGGATGACGAAATCGACAAAAATGGAACATCACCATGTACCCCCTGACAACCACAGCTGGATACCGACATGGAATTCCAATCCAATACTGGATTATGGGTTTGTAGCCATGGCAACCCCAACACGACCACATCATGCAGATTATGCAACACCAGAAAGCGAATAACTTCCTGATGTGCAGGAGCCATGCACATGGTCAGCTGGGCCCAGTATTGAGGTTTATTCTTGGCCAAAGGTGTAGCATCAATTCCTCTCAATGGAATAGGACACCGCAAAGGCTCCAAGAAAAACCCACAACGTTTAGCATAATCCAAATCCATCAGATTCAGGGCAGCGCCCGAATCCACAAACGCCATGACAGAAAACGACGACAAAGAGCATATCAAGGTAATGGACAGAAGGAATTTGGACTGTACAGTACCAATGACGGCAGACCTAGCGGACCGCTTAGTGCGCTTAGGACAATCAGAAATAGCATGAGTGGAATCACCACAGTAGAAACACAGACCATTCAGACGTCTGTATTCCTGCCGTTCAACTCTAGTCATAGTCCTATCGCACTGCATAGGCTCAGGTTTAACCTCAGGCAGTACCGCCAAATGGTGCACAGATTTACGCTCGCGCAAGCGTCGACCGATCTGAATGGCCAAAGACAAAGACTCATTCAAACCAGCAGGCATAGGAAATCCCACCATGACATCCTTAAGAGCCTCAGAGAGACCCTTTCTGAACAAAGCTGCCAGCGCAGATTCATTCCACTGAGTGAGTACTGACCATTTCCTAAATTTCTGACAATATACTTCTATATCATCCTGACCCTGGCACAAAGCCAGCAAATTTTTCTCAGCCTGATCCACTGAATTAGGCTCATCGTACAGCAATCCGAGCGCCAGGAAAAACGCATCGACACTACTCAATGCAGGGTCTCCTGGCGCAAGAGAAAATGCCCAGTCTTGAGGGTCGCCGCGCAAAAAAGAAATAATAATCAAAACCTGTTGAATAGGATTACCAGAAGAATGAGGTTTCAAGGCCAGAAATAGCTTACAATTATTTTTGAAACTTAGAAACTTAGTTCTATCTCCAAAAAACAAATCAGGAATAGGAATTCTTGGTTCTAACATAGATTTCTGATCAATAGTATCTTGAATTTTTTGTACATTTATAACGAGATTATCCATTGAAGAGCACAGACCCTGAATATCCATGTCCACACCTGTGTCCAGAATCACCCAAATGTCTAGGGGAAAAAAAAAAGTGAACACAGAGCAGAAAAAAAAAAAAATGATGTCAGAACTTTTTCTTTCCCTCTATTGAGAATCATTAGTGGCTCCTAGTACTGTTATGTCTGCTAATGACAGGTGTTATGAAGGCAATCCAGAAACACAGTGTGCTTAGCGATCAGAGCGCACACAGTGATCTGACAAATACCCAAAAATACAAGAACGAGCTCTGAGACGTGGAAACTCTGTAGACTGCACACCTGATCCTATCCTAAACACAACTAAAAGCGGCTGTGGATTGCGCCTAACAACTACCTAGGCAACTCGGCACAGCCTAAGAAACTAGCTAGCCTGAAGATAGAAAAATAGGCCTGACTTGCCCCAGAGAAATTCCCCAAAGGAAAAGGCAGCCCCCCACATATAATGACTGTGAGTAAGATGAAAAGACAAAACGTAGGGATGAAATAGATTCAGCAAAGTGGGGCCCGATATTCTAGGACAGAGCGAGGACAGTAAAGCGAACTTTGCAGTCTACAAAAAACCCTAAAGCAAAACCACGCAAAGGGGGCAAAAAAAACCCACCGTGCCGAACTAACGGCACGGCGGTACACCCTTTGCGTCTCAGAGCTTCCAGCAAAACAAAAGACAAGCTGGACAGAAAAAAAGCAACAAAAAAGCAAAAAGCACTTAGCTATACAGAGCAGCAGGTCACAGGAACAATCAGGAGAAGCTCAGATCCAACACTGAAACATTGACAAGGAGCAAGGATAGCAGCATCAGGCGGAGTTAAGTAATGAAGCAGTTAACGAGCTCACCAGAACACCTGAGGGAGGAAGCTCAGAAGCTGCAGTACCACTTGTGACCACAGGAGTGAATTCAGCCACAGAATTCACAACAGCGTCTCAGTGTCTCATCAGCTCCACTGCTGAAACATGATGAGTCAAAGGCAGAGGGGTAGGGATGGGAGAGGGAGCCTCACATGACTTTCTCTCCTCCATCACTGCTTTCAACTTTATCGGCATCTATGATGCCAATAAGTTGAATGCGCAATGCGGGGAGGGGGCGGCGCCGGGCCCCTCTTACTCAGGGGCCCCATAGTGGCCACTAGCTGGGGGCCCCTGGATGAGTGGGGGTCCTAGGCGGCTGCCTGGTCTGCCTGCTCCTAACGTCAGCCCTGCTATCAGGCACTGTTGATGGGACAAATCCTCCATTGCATTGGGGTTTTAGTATTTGTAAAAGATCTGACTGATCTGTCCACCATTATGATCCATGGTGCTGACAGTGAAGATGTTACTTCTAGTGTGGTTCAACACTGTCAACCGGAGATGGTGACATTTACAGATCTTGCAACAGATAAGAGTGTTGAAAGCATTTTAATGATGGACAATTGGCAATTATAGGTACAATCACTTAGAAAAAAATGGAATCACAAAGACAATCAGTAGAACAATTTGACCACTGATTGTCACAAATAGCCAAAAATTCCTGCCGCTATGTTACACATTGCAGAAGATTGCATCAGCAAGAGAAGCCTCACGTGACCATGAGTGTGATCACGTGAGCTTCCCAGTAATGCCTTGTAGCTATCACATCACATATTATAGCACAGTCTGTAACAGCCCGTATAAAAGTCAAGGCAGGGAATGCAGTATATCAACCATTTTTGGGTGAATCATTTAGGTCCAAGGAGTTCACAGCTTTCCAATAGAAATAGAGACAAAAAGTCCAAAAAATTCTGAATATACTGTACTTGTCTTTGACAAGGCTTCAGTAAAGAACGGTCACTATTCATTTACCCACAGCTACATATGTGGAGGCCACTTTGAGATTAATAAGCTTCTGTTTGAGTTAAAGAACTTGAAAGAGTTCGGATACCGTCCTAGGAGATCTCAGAGTGTAACACGTCTTTTCAGGGCAATTGGAGTGACTGCAATTTTTGAAAATATATTAGTTGCCAATTGATTTTTTAGGAAAAATTGACTAAAGTTGACAAATTTTAATTCCAAAAAGATATGATCAACTCTACTGATCAGTCATTATAAACTGACCTCTGAGTGAGTAATGTAATAATATAATATTCTTATTGCTTCACTGTTTTCATACCCCAAGAACGGTATGAACTGAATACATATAATGCGATACATGATACCTATATTTGATAACATGGGAATCGAGTCATGATCATAGTGTGGTTGAGTCCATGTTGGTGACTTGCGTTTCCAACAATATTTTGACATTTAAAAGATAGGAAGACAATCCAGCCATGATGATAGTGGTGGTCCTCTTCCTCTTTTCACCTTTTTTTTTTACAGATGATGTTATATTTTAGTCCAGAATTTGTTGAAATTTCATTGAATGTGTCCCGTGCCATTGGTTGCAACACAACCTCAAAGCATGAATGATCCACTCCCATTCTTAATGGTTGGCGAGATGTTCTTCTCCTGAAACTATGTGCCCGATTTCCTCCACACATACCTTTGATAGATGTGGCCAAAGAGTTCTATTATAACCCCAAAAGTCCACAGGAATTGTTTCCATAATTGAATCAGGTTTGTTTAGACATTCTTTTGCATGCTTCTGATGCTGAAATTTATGGTAAAGATGCAGGAGAAGTTTTCTTCTGATGACTCTTCCATGAAGGCCAAATTTGGGCAGGTGTCTCAGAACATTAGAACAATGTACCACAACTACAGAGTCTGATAAATCTTTCTGAAGGTCTTTTATAGTTAAGCGGGGGTTCTGAGTTGCCGCTCTAGCCATTCTGCGAGTATCTCTCGCTTAAATTTTGCTTGGTCTTCAAGACCTTATCTTGACCTCCACTGTTCCAGGTAACTGCCATTTCTTAATTACATCTTGAACCAAGGAAAGGGCAACTTGAAAACACTTTGTTATCGTCTTATAGCCTTCTCCTGCTTTGTGGGCTGCCACAATTTTCATTTTTGGAGTGCTAGGCAGCTGCTTAGAAGAAGCCATGGCTGCTGTTTTTTGGCACAAGGTTAGAGGAGGCTGGGTTTTTATAAAGCTGGGAAATTTTCATCACCTGGCCTTTCCTAACGATGATAGTGATCAAGCCAGAACCCTAACAGGCTAAGGTCTGAAACCTTGGCTAAAGTTAACTAAGCACACAAATCTCCAGGGGTTCCCAAACTTTTGCATTGGCCCATTTTCCTTTTCTTTAAAATGTAAAACAGTCAATATATATATATATATACATATTTTGGGGGATCTAAAATGAAAAGGAAATGTGTCATCTTTAACTTTTATCCTTTTAGAGATCATTTTATCTTCTACTTTCTTAACTGTTCACAATAATAGTCATTTTGACCATTGGTGCCCTGGTCCCAGTGTATGATGTGAGTTGATCATTCCGGGGGTCCTACTGTAGAGGCCCCCTATGGGCACGAGGATGAGCCTCCTTTGCAATTGTGATTGTACAGCCCTACTTGTATGTTGTTCCACAGAGTGCTACAGCTCCTCCATCATTGTTAGTCCCAGTTGACGATCCCCCTCGATTAGCAAGGGATTGCTTTGACTGTGGCACCCCCGGGACGATGGACTTTTCATTAATATGGGTGCTTTTTTCTTATTTTTGTGTGTTTTGGGCAGGCAGGTGTTAAGTCAGATATAAAATAAAACTCACTGAATTCATTTTCTTCAAATAGATTCTGAGAATCAGGTTTACCTTTAGCGAGACTTTCATCGTCTGACGTGTTCTGCTGTATTTTTTTTACGAGTTCCTATTAATTAGCTGTAGAGGGAATTGTATCATACCTCACTCCGAGAAGTGTTCTGACATACAAGATATTTATGGGATCACTGAAAACCATGAAAGATATTAATAGTAATGGATCTTCAGGGTCTCTGATGTGAACCTGGTTTATCTGCGATGTTTCGAAGCATGAATATTGCAGATAAGAAGCATACATTTATTTTATTACAGAACTACGATCACTTTTTGTTTCATGGTCGGATGAACACTGTTTTCGTCTCTGTTCACACCTGTGACATTATAAAACGATGACAATTATGCCAGACCTGTTTATGACCTGATCCAAAAAAATGTAGATGAATCCCAAGTCTTATGAAGGTCATGTCAGGTCTACGTCATGGTTTCAGACGTTTTGATGAAATGATGAAATGGAGAGCGCAAAGGTTTATTAGACAGGTTGTCTACCTTTGGGAATATTTTTTGTTACTTTAATGCATGTATTTGGGGCTAAAAAGAACAATAGAAAAAACTATTCCCACAGCCATCCATAACAAGGTAAAATATACCTAATATATGGACATAACTAATATATACATGAGCTGTTCCATTTCTCATGCTCTGGAACTTGCCATCCACTCCCTTTGAGAGGGCGATTTCTCTTTAACAGTATTCTACCGACACAATTTAGGCTGGAACTTACAAGTATGTGTTGCACCTGCCCTGATTTGTTACGAAAGCTAGCCTGCACTAAACTAAAAGCCCACCTCACTGTTATGCCTGTTTGCAGTAAGACAGACAGAAGAGCAGTAGTATGAAAGACAAATGTCAGCCCCCAGTTCCTGTAGAAAAAACGACTCAACCCCACTTCTGTAGAGAAACAATGGCCCACCCCTACTTACTGTAGAGACAAAGACCACCATGTCCTGTTGAGACATAAAGATTTGTCCCCACTAACTGTGCAGTTACAAAGACCTGCCCACAATTACTGTAGAGACACAGAGATCTACACACGCGTACTATCGAGACAAAGGTCTCTGCATCATGTCCTGTAGAGGGGAAATATTTGCCCCCACTTATTGCAGAGAGACATAGTGTTAAGGACCGGCGGAACGCACCAAGTATAGATAATAAGAAACTAGGTGCGTTCGCAGTCCGAGGTCCACCGTTCAGGTAAAAGACCCTGCTGCTAGTAAGACGGACTATATGGCGGTACTAAGTATACACACATGGGTTAACTTCACCCTGCGTGAAGGAAGCGATCCTGTTGCATCACAGGACCGCAGTACCGCACATAAAGCGCGAGCAAGAAGTCAGCGGACTCAACCCCTACACAGGATTGAAGTCCGATTAGACACTTGCTGGCACAACACCGCAACTGGGTGTGTCAGAGGAACATAAATAATAATATAAAGGCACAAGAGTGACGGACGCCACTAACCACCCAGGCTTGGGTCAGGAAAGCGCAGAGCAAGCGCACGGCGCCGTACTGGCGGACACAGCAACTGGTAGCTGTAATGTGTGTTTCGTGCTGTTGGATAAGTCGGGCGCTAGATAGCAAACATACACCTTCTGCGAACAGTCATCCAATAGGGAGGGTTATTTAAAGAGCGACTTTCACTCACAACACACACACATATTTACAAGACAATACTAGCGCATGGCCGTGCGGTCATGCGCAGTTTATATAGTAGCAGCACAGGAAGCAGCTCCAGAAGTTTTGCCCTTTCAGGACCTGCCAAGAGGACCAATGGGATGTGCTGCAATACCTGAGCATGTGACCCTCGATCTCCAACGGGAGATCCTGCCCTGGGCATGCTCAGACAGAGAAAAGCAGGACTTAGATCCAGAAACGTCCACTCGCCGCTGCCCAGCACTGGCTTCAATGGCAGAAGCAGGAAAAGCAGCAGTAACTCTTCGCACAGAGTCAGACTGAGCGAGACGCTGGGATCGACGTCCCTGCTGAGCAGACTCCACCGCGGCTGGAGAAGAATGGGAGACCGCAGCGGAGACGGATCGAGATTCCCCCAGTGCAGCAGAGGAAACTCGACTCCTAACATTACCCCCCCTCCTAGCGCCCCCCCCTCCTTGGGCCTCGCCACGTTCAAAGGCAGCAATGAGCTGCGGGGCCCGAATGTGCTCAACAGGCTCCCAGGACCTGTCCTCAGGGCCATAACCCTTCCAGTCCACCAAATAAAATTTTTTGCCACGTACCACCTTGCACCCCAAAATAGCGTTCACCTCATAATCGTCCGTAGACGAACCCGATGTCCCAGCAGATGACTCGGAAAACCGGGACATATACACAGGTTTCAAGAGGGACACATGAAAGGTGTCGGTGATACCCAGGCGTGGCGGAAGGCCAAACGATAGACCACAGGATTAACCTGCTCGAGGACCTTGAACGGACCCAAGTAGCGAGGAGCAAATTTAGTGGACTCAACTCGCAGCCTGATGTTACGGGCGGAGAGCCACACCAAGTCGGCAGGAGCAAAGGTCGGAGCGGGGCGCCGATGAGCATCGGCGGAGGACCTCATTCTCTCCTTAGAGGCCCGAATGGCATCCTGAGTGCGGTCCCAAATATCCCGTGCCTCCACAGCCCAGTCTGCCACCCTGGAGTCGGTGGAAGACACGGGCATAGGCACAGGTACCCGTGGATGCTGACCATAGTTGAGGAGGAATGGGGTTTGTCCAGTGGAGTCGGCTACGGCGTTGTTCAGTGCAAACTCTGCCCATGATAGCAAGGATGCCCAGTCATCCTGCCTGGCTGAAACAAAATGTCCCAGGTGACCAAGGTCTGGTTGGCCCTCTCTACCAACCCATTCATCTCGGGATGATAAGCGGAAAAGAGATTCAACTCAATACTGAGAAGACGACAAAGCTCTCTCCAGAACCGAGACGCAAACTGGGGACCCCGGTCACTGACAATTTTGTCAGGCATACCATGTAGGCGGAAGATGTGTTTGATGAACAACGCTGCCAAGGCCCGTGCAGAAGGTAACCGTGGTAGCGGCACCAAATGCACCATTTTTGAGAAATGATCGGTGATGACCCAAATGATGGTACAGCCGCGAGACTTGGGTAAACCCACAACAAAGTCCATCCCGACCATCTCCCAGGGCCTATCTGCCACCGGCAAGGGATAGAGCAACCCAGCTGGCCTTTGACGAGGAGATTTATTTTTGGCGCAGGAGACACACGCCAGAATATAATCCCTGACATCCCGGACCATATGCAGCCACCAGTACGTCCTCGCCAGTAGCTCAGATGTCCTCTTTGTCCCAAAGTGTCCACCCACCCTGGACGAATGAGCCCAAGAGAGAACCTCCGGTCGCAAATTAATGGGCACAAAAGTCTTGCCCGGAGGCACAGACTCTAGCGAAACCGGCGCTACGGTTCTCAGGCTCTCGGAAGGGACAATAAGCCGAGGCTCCTCTTCCTCCTCTTCAGTTGACATAAGGGAGCGAGACAGAGCGTCAGCACGGATATTCTTCTCCCCGGCGAGATAATGAAGGGAAAAGTGGAACCGGGAGAAGAACAGGGACCATCTGGCCTGGCGAGAATTTAGCCGCTGGGCTGTTTGTAAATAGACCAAATTTTTGTGGTCCGTGTAAACTTGGAAGGGAAACCGCGCACCCTCCAGAAGGTGTCTCCACTCCGAAAAGGCCAACTTCATTGCTAGCAACTCCCTGTCCCCGATGGAGTAGTTTCTCTCCGCTGGCGTGAAGGTCTTAGAGAAGAAGAAGCATGGATGCTTCCGACCTTGAGCATCCTTTTGATAGAGGACTGCTCCAGCACCAACGGACGAGGCATCCACCTCCATTAGGAATGGCTTATCCACGTCGGGACGATGTAAGATGGGAGCGCTAGCAAAGTGGGACTTAATAGAAGTGAAGGCCTTGGAGACCTCTTCCGACCACAATTTGGGATTCGCTCCCTTCTTGGTGAGGGCCACCAAGGGAGCTACCAGAGTTGAGAAGTGGGGAATGAACTGGCGGTAATAGTTTATGAACCCCATAAGGCGCTGCACCGCTTTAAGAGAATGGGGCTCTTGCCAGTCCATCACAGCCTGTAGCTTGGTAGGATCCAAAGCCAATCCCTGGGCAGAGATGATATAGCCCAGGAAAGGTAAGGACTCCTGCTCAAACACACACTTCTCCAACTTCGCATAAAGAGAGTTTGCCCGTAGGAGGTCGAAGACTCTGCCAACATCTCTCCGGTGGGAGTCAATATCTGGAGAAAAGATGAGGATATCATCCAGATAGACTACAACCGAGGTGGAAAGCATATCCCGGAAGATGTCGTTGACAAAGTCTTGGAAAACGGCAGGTGCATTACAGAGCCCGAAGGGCATCACCAGATACTCATAGTGCCCATCTCTGGTGTTAAACGCCGTTTTCCATTCGTCCCCCTCACGGATGCGAATCAGGTTACAAGCACCTCGCAGATCTAGTTTAGTAAACACTCTAGCTCCCCGTAGCCTATCGAAAAGCTCAGATATCAAAGGCAAAGGGTACTTGTTCTTAACTGTGATAGCATTAAGACCCCTGTAGTCTATGCATGGACGTAGTTCTCCACTCTTTTTCTGCACGAAAAAGAACCCTGCCCCAGAAGGTGACACTGACTTCCTGATGAACCCTCTTGCCAAATTCTCTTGAATGTACTGAGACATTGCCTCCATTTCCGGGAGAGATAATGGATAGACTCGACCCCGGGGAGGCTCAGCACCAGGCAAGAGATCAATAGGACAGTCATAGGGGCGATGGGGCGGAAGGGTCTCCGCTGCCTTTTTGGAGAACACGTCTGCATAAGACCAATATTGCTTGGGGAGAGTGGAAAGATCTGCGGGTACCTCTGTAGTAGCAACCTGAACGCACTCTCGATGACACCTGTTCCCACAAGATTCACCCCATCCCAGAATTCTGCCTGAGGACCACTCGATGTGAGGAGAGTGGTACCGTAACCAAGGTATCCCTAAGAGAACCTCATCAATTCCCTCAGGAATGACGAGTAGAGATATAACCTCCTGATGAGATGGTGACATGGACAGAGTAAAAGGGATAGTTTGATGTGTAATCTGTGCGGGCAGTGTCGACCCATTCACCACTCGTACCGTTACTGGTTGAGATAGCATGACCAGAGGAATTGCGTGACGTTGGGCGAAGGCTGAAGACATAAAATTGCCCTCCGCCCCAGAATCCACGCAGAGTTCTACCGAGTGGGAGGATGAGCCAAAAGTTATTGTCCCCTTAAAGGACAATTTGGAGGCAAACGTCGCCGTGTCTAGTGCACCTCCACCAACTACCACTAGACGCTGACGTTTCCTCGACTGCTGGAGACATCTGGAGGCAAGATGTCCTGACTATTGGCAAAGATGACAAATCTGGAGTGCACGAGCGGTCCGGGACTTAGATCCCGCTCGTGACTCTACCACAGGCTCATGGCGCTCAGGAGCCTGGTCTGGAGATTCCAAAGGTTTGGCGAAGGTGGGAGCCAGCCGAAACCTCTGCCTACACTGGGCTCATTCTAACCTCCGCTCGTGAAAACGGAGATCAATACGAGTGGATAGAGTTATTAATTCCTCCAGTGTGGCGGGAATCTCCCTAGTGGCCAGGGCGTCCTTAACATGGTCAGCCAGCCCCCTCCAAAATATTGGAATGAGAGCTTTATCCGACCACTCCAACTCAGATGCTAAGGTGCGGAAGTGGACGGCAAAATGACTGACCAAGGACGAGCCCTGAGTCAATGCCAACAATTGGAGCGCCGTATCATGGGTGACACGAGGTCCTAAAAAGACCTGTTTCAGAGTGCTCAGAAACAACGGAGCACTCTGTACCACATGATCGTTACGCTCCCATAGCGGCGTAGCCCACTGCAACGCCCTGTCCGATAGAAGAGACACTATAAATCCCACCTTAGCCCACTCTGTAGGGAAACGAGAGGCCAGAAGCTCGAGATGGATAGAGCACTGACTCACGAAACCCCTACAAGACTTACTGTCACCAGAGAATTTCTCTGGAAGCGGGAGGCGAGTTAGAGTCGGGACAGGAGCGGCAGTGGACAAGGTGGCTGCAGCAACACTAGCAGCCTGAACAGCGACAGCAGTGACATCCACAGCTGAGGTTGAACGCTCAAGAGCCGCCAACCTTCCCTCCAGCTGCTGGATGTACCACTGTGAACGCTGATCGTCCATCATTTACTAGCCAGACCTTGGCGCTAGTATTATGTTAAGGACCGGCGGAACGCACCAAGTATAGATAATAAGAAACTAGGTGCGTTCGCAGTCCGAGGTCCACCGTGCAGGTAAAAGACCCTGCTGCTAGTAAGACGGACTATATGGCGGTACTAAATATACACACATGGGTTAACTTCACCCTGCGTGAAGGAAGCGATCCTGTTGCGTCACAGGACCACAGTACCGCACATAAAGCGCGAGCAAGAAGTCAGCGGACTCAACCCCTACACAGGATTGAAGTCCGATTAGACACTTGCTGGCACAACACCACAACTGGGTGTGTCAGAGGAACATAAATAATAATATAAAGGCACAAGAGTGCGTGCGGTGCCGCACTGACGGACGCCACTAACCACGCAGGCTTGGGTCAGGAAAGCGCAGAGCAAGCGCACGGCGCCGTACTGGCGGACACAGCAACTGGTAGCTGTAATGTGTGTTTCGTGCTGTTGGATAAGTCGGGCGCTAGATAGCAAACATACACCTTCCGCGAACAGACATTCAATAGGGAGGGTTATTTAAAGAGCGACTTTCACTCACAACACACACACATATTTACAAGACAATACTAGCGCATGGCCGTGCGGTCATGCGCAGTTTATATAGTAGCAGCACAGGAAGCAGCTCCAGAAGTTTTGCCCTTTCAGGACCTGCCAAGAGGACCAATGGGATGTGCTGCAATACCTGAGCATGTGACCCTCGATCTCCAACGGGAGATCCTGCCCTGGGCATGCTCAGACAGAGAAAAGCAGGACTTAGATCCAGAAACGTCCACTCGCCGCTGCCCAGCACTGGCTTCAATGGCAGAAGCAGGAAAAGCAGCAGTAACTCTTCGCACAGAGTCAGACTGAGCGAGACGCTGGGATCGACGTCCCTGCTGAGCAGACTCCACCGCGGCTGGAGAAGAATGGGAGACCGCAGCGGAGACGGATCGAGATTCCCCCAGTGCAGCAGAGGAAACTCGACTCCTAACACATAGATCTGCCCTCTTATGGAAGAAAGGCAAACACTCGCCCTCACTTTTTGTAGAGCGAGAGAGACCCACCCCCTGTTACTGTATAGACACAAAGGCCTGCTGCCACTTACCATACGGAGACAAAGGCAAGCCTCCACTTACTGTACGGAGACAAAGACCTGCCTCCGCTAACTGTAGAGAGACAACGGCCTGCCTCCACTTACCACATGGAGGCAAAGGCCTGCCATTACTTACCACATGGAGGCAAAGGCCTGCCACCACTTACCATATGGAGGCAAAGGCCTGCCTCCGCTTACTGTAAAGAGACAACGGCCTGCCTCCACTTACCATACGGAGATAAAGGCCTGCCTCCACTTACTATATGGAGACATAGGCCTGCCTCCGCTTACTGTAGAGAGACAATGGCCTGCCTCCGCTTACTGTAGAGAGACAATGGCCTGCCTCCACTTACCATATGGAGGCAAAGGCCTGCCTCTGCTTACGGTAGAGAGACAACGGCCTGCCTCAACTTACCATACGGAGAAAAAGGACTGCCATCACTTACCATATAGAGACAAAGGCCTGCTTCCGCTTACTGTACAGAGACAACAGCCAGCTTCTGCTTACTGTAGAGAGACAACGGCCTGCCCCCACTTACCATATGGAGACAAAGGCCTGCCTCCACTTACCATATGGAGACAAAGGCCTGCCTTTGCTTACGGTAGAGAGACAACGGCCTGCCTCCACTTACCTTATGGAGGCAAAGGCCTGCCTCCACTTACTGTAAAGAGACAATGGCCTGCCTCCACTTACCATATGGAGGCAAAAGCCTGCCTCCACTTACCATACGGAGACAAAGGACTGCCTTCGCTTACCATATGGAGACAAAGGCCAGCCTCCGCTTACTGTAGAGAGACAACGGCCTGCCTCCACTTACTGTAGAGAGACAATGGCCTGGCTCCACTTACCATATGGAGGCAAAGGCCTGCCTCCACTTACCATATGGAGACAAAGGCCTGCCTCTGCTTACCATAGAGAAACAATGGCCTGCCTCCACTTACCTTATGGAGGCAAAGGCCTGCCTCCACTTACCATATGGAGACAAAGGCCTGTCACCGCTTACTGTAGAGAGACAATGGCCAGCCTCCGCTTACTGTAGAGACATAAAGGCCTGCCTTCGCTTACTGTAGAGAGACAAAGGCCTTCCTCCACTTACTGTAGAGAGAGAAAGGCCTGCCTCTGCTTACTGTATGGAGACAAAGGCCTGCCTCTGCTTACTGTAGAGCAACAAAGGCCTGCCTCAACTTACTGTATGGAAACAAATGCCTGCCTCCACTTACAATACGGAGACAAAGGACTGCCTTCGCTTACCATATGGAGACAAAGGCCTGCCTCTGCTTACTGTAGAGAGACAACGGCCTGCCCCCACTTACTGTAGAGAGACAAAGGCCTGCCTCCACTTACCATATGGAGACAAAGGCCTGCCTCCTCTTACTGTAGAGAGACAATGGCCTGCCTCCACTTACCATATGGAGGCAAAAGCCTGCCTCCACTTACCATATGGAGACAAAGGCCAGCCTCCGCTTACTGTAGATAGACAACGGCCTGCCTCCACTTACTGTAGAGAGACAATGGCCTGCCTCCACTTACCATATGGAGGCAAAGGCCTGCCTCCACTTACCATATGGAGACAAAGGCCTGCCTCTGCCTACCATAGAGAAACAACGGCCTGCCTCCACTTACCATATGGAGGCAAAGGCCTGCCTCCACTTACCATATGGAGACAAAGGCCTGCCACCGCTTACTGTAGAGAGACAATGGCCAGCCTCCGCTTACTGTAGAGACATAAAGTCCTGCCTTCGCTTACTGTAGAGAGACAAAGGCCTGCCTCCACTTACTGTAGAGAGACAAAGGCCTGCCTCCACTTACTGTAGAGAGACAAAGGCCTTCCTCCACTTACTGTAGAGAGAGAAAGGCCTGCCTCTGCTTACTGTATGGAGACAAAGGCCTGCCTCCAGTAACTAAACGGAGACAAAGGCCTGCCTCTGCTTACTGTAGAGCGACAAAGGCCTGCCTCAACTTACTGTATGGAAACAAAAGCCTGCCTCCACTTACAATACGGAGACAAAGGACTGCCTTCGCTTACCATATGGAGACAAAGGCCTGCCTCCGCTTACTGTAGAGAGACAACGGCCTGCCTCCACTTACTGTAGAGAGACAATGGCCTGGCTCCACTTACCATATGGAGGCAAAGGCCTGCCTCCACTTACCATATGGAGACAAAGGCCTGCCTCTGCTTACCATAGAGAAACAACGTCCTGCCTCCACTTACCATATGGAGGCAAAGGCCTGCCTCCACTTACCATATGGAGACAATGGCCAGCCTCCGCTTACTGTAGAGACATAAAGGCCTGCCTTCGCTTACTGTAGAGAGACAAAGGCCTGCCTCCACTTACTGTAGAGAGACAAAGGCCTGCCTCCACTTACTGTAGAGAGACAAAGGCCTTCCTCCACTTACTGTAGAGAGAGAAAGGCCTGCATCTGCTTACTGTATGGAGACAAAGGCCTGCCTCCAGTAACTAAACGGAGACAAAGGCCTGCCTCTGCTTACTGTAGAGCGACAAAGGCATGCCTCAACTTACTGTATGGAAACAAAGGCCTGCCTCCACTTACTGTACGGAGAGGAGACAACGGGCTGCCTCCACTTACTGTAGAGAGAGAAAGGCCTGCCTCCACTTACTATACGGAGACAAAGGCCTGCCTCCACTTACTGTACGGAGAGGAGACAAAGGGCTGCATCCACTTACTGTAGAGAGACAAAGGCCTGCTTCCACTTACTGTACGGAGAGGAGACAAAGGGCTGCATCCACTTACTGTAGAGAGACAAAGGCCTGCTTCCACTTACTGTACGGAGAGGAGACAAAGGGCTGCCTCCACTTACTGTAGAGAAAGAAAGGCCTGACTCCACTTTCTGTAGAGAGACAAAGGCCTGCCTCTGCTTACTGTAGAGAGACAACGGCCTGCCTCCACTTACTGTAGAGAGACAATGGCCTGGCTCCACTTACCATATGCAGGCAAAGGCCTGCCTCCACTTACCATATGGAGACAAAGGCCTGCATGTGCTTACCATAGAGAAACAATGTCCTGGCTCCACTTACCATATGGAGGCAAAGGCCTGCCTCCACTTACCATATGGAGACAAAGGCCTGCCACCGCTTTCTGTAGAGAGACAATGGCCTGACTCCACTTACCATATGGAGACAAAGGCCTGCCACCGCTTACTGTAGAGACATAAAGGCCTGCCTCCGCTTACTGTAGAGACATAAAGGCCTGCCTCCACTTACTGTAGAGAGACAAAGGCCTGCCTCCACTTACTGTAGAGAGACAAAGGCCTTCCTCCACTTACTGTAGAGAGAGAAAGGCCTGCCTCTGCTTACTGTAAGGCCTGCCTCCAGTAACTAAACGGAGAAAAGGCCTGCCTCTGCTTACTGTAGAGCGACAAAGGCATGCCTCAACTTACTGTATGGAAACAAAGGCCTGCCTCCACTTACTGTACGGAGAGGAGACAAAGGCCTGCCTCCACTTACTATAGAGAGAGAAAGGCCTGCCTCCACTTACTATACGGAGACAAAGGCCTGCCTCCACTTACTATACGGAGACAAAGGCCTGCCTCCACTTACTGTAGAGAGAGAAAGGCCTGCCTCCACTTACTATACGGAGACAAAGGCCTGCCTCCACTTACTGTAGAGAGAGAAAGGCCTGCCTCTGCTTACTGTATGGAAATAAATGCTAAATGCCTGCCTTTACTTACTGTATAGAAACAAAGATCTGCCTCCACTTACCATAAAGAGACAAAGGCCTGCCTACGCTTACTGTAGAGAGACAGAGACCCACTCCCACTTACTGCAGAGACAAAGACCCAACCTTACTAAATGTAGAGATACAAAGACCTGTACCCACTTACTATAGAGACAAAGATCTGCACCCACTTACTGTATAGAGAAAAAAATCCTACCCCCTTACTATAGAGAGACAAAGACCCACCCCAATTTCTGTAGAGAGACAAAAAACCTTCCCCACTTTCAATAGAGAGAAAAAGACCTGCCCCACTTACTATAGAAAGTCAAAGTAATGTCCCCACCTTCTGTAGTGAATAAAACACCCCTGCCTCCTGTAATCTAACTCGATGCTTTGCAGCTAGAGAAAGATTACTCTTGACAACAGGTGGAGGAAAGTAAATTTAAAAGAATGCAAGTGACAAAAGATTATATGAATCAAACAAGAAAATGTTGTCAATGTACCAGTTTCAAAATGAAAGAGAAAGCCCTCTTGAAAACTCTGTGTAAAAAAGGAAGTTATCTATAAATACTCCCTTTCCATCAGCAAGAGGTCATCCTCAGCCGGCGTCTCAATCTTCTAAGATTGGGGTCAAGAGAATTTAAGACTCCAAAAATATTACAGATTAAAAATGCAATCTTGACATCAATACTTTATTAGTTGCAATGCACTGAGATTGTTAAACCATCAGACTAAACCAATAACCCCATAAGTTGTTCTTCTTCCACCTTCTCCCTTTAATATTTGTTTTAAGCCATTAATGACTGCATGGCATAATTGTACTTTATGTGATTCTGCGCTTTATTTTAGCAAAAAGTAAGCTTACAATTGCAGGATGAAAAATCTTTGCTCTTAATACACTGTGTGCAGAATTATTAGGCAAGTTGTATTTTAGAGGATTATTTTTATTATTGATCAACAACTATGTTCTCAATAAACCCAAAAGACTCGTAAATATCAAAGCTTAATATTTTTGGAAGTTGGAGTGGGTTATTTTTAGATTTGGCTATATTAGGAGGATATCTGTTTGTGCAGGTAACTATTACTGGGCAGAATTATTAGGCAACTTAATAAAAACCAAATATATTCCCATCTCACTTGTTTATTTTCACCACGTAAGCCAATATCACAGCACAAAATTTAGAAATAAACATTTCTGACATGCAAAAACAAAACCCCAAAAAATTAGTGCCGAATATAGCCCCCTTTCTTTATGATGACACTCAGCAGCCTCCATCCATAGATTCTGTCAGTTGCTTGATCTGTTTACGATGAACATTGCGTGCAGCGGCCACCACAGCCTCCAGACACTGTTCCGAGAGGTGGACTGTTTTCCTTCCCTGTAGATCTCACATTTTATGAGGGACCACAGGTTCTCTATGGGGTTCAGATCAGGTGAACAAGGGGCCATGTCATTATTTTTTCTTCTTTGAGACCTTTACAGGCCAGCCACGCTGTGGAGTAGTTGGAGGCATGTGATGGAGCATTGTCCTGCATGAAAATCAGGTTTCTCTTGAACAATACTGACTTCTTCCTGTACCACTGCTTGAAGAAGTCTTCCAGAAACTGGCAGTAGGTCTGGGAGTTGAGCTTCACTTCATCCTACCTAAAAAGGTCCCACAAGTTCATCTTTGATGATCCCAGCCCATACCAGTCCCCCACCTCCACCTTTACTGATCCAGCCTCTGGCCCATCCATTCGGCCCATCAAGAGTCACTCTCATTTCATCAGTCCATAAAACCTTTGAAAAGTCAGTCTTAAGATATTTCTTGGCCCAGTCTTGTCTTCAAAAGGAGATTTGTAGTTAAAATTCTGCGCTGCCACTAAGATGAATTTCAGGAGAGTAAAGTTGATAAAACCACTGTGAATCAACTTTACTCTCCTGAAATTCATCTTAGTGGCAGCGCAGAATTTTAACTACAAATCTCCTTTTGAAGACATTATTTTCTCTGGTCGGTGAAGACCTGTGGATCTGCAGCAGCCGCTATCTATATGCTCTAATCTCATCCTAACCAGGTGAGCATATTTTGGTATATATTCTCCTCTGTGTAACGTGGATAAGACCCTATTGCGCTCTTTGTCTCCCCATTCTTTTACAATAGTTGGCCCAGTCTTGACGTTTTATCTTATGTTTCTTGTTCAGAGGTGGTCGTTTTTCAGCCTTCCTTATCTTGGCCATGTCCCTGAGTATCGCACACCTTGTGCTTTTTGTTACTCCAGTAACGTTGCAGCTCTGAAATTTGGCAAAACTGGTGGCAAATGGCATCTTGGCAGCTTCCCGCTTGATTTTCCTCAATTCATGGGCAGTTATTTTGCGCCTTTTTTGCCCAACGCGCTTCTTGCAACCCTGTTGGCTATTTGCCATGAAACTCTTGATTGTTCAGTGATCACACTTCAAAAGTTTGGCAATTTCAAGACCGCTGCATCCCTCTGCAAGACATCTCACAATATTGGACTTTTCAGAGCCCGTCAAATCTCTCTTCTGACACATTTTGCCAAAGGCAAGGAAGTTGCCTAATAATTAAGCACACCTTATATAGGTGATGTCATTAGACAACACCCCTCCTCGTTACAGAGATGCACATCACCTGATTTACTTAATTGGTAGTTGGCTCTCAAGCCTGAACAGCTTGGAGTAGGACGACATGTATAAAAAGGATCATGTGATCAAAATACAACTTGCTGAACAATTCTGCACACAGTGTTCTGACCAGGAGTAAATTTGGCGTCCAGGATCCCAGAGAGAAGACTGTTTTTTTTTTTCATTTTTTCCATACACAAAAATCTTGTTGTATGTTATAACAGCAGTGTTCAGGCTGGCACGGGGAGAAAAAACAAAAGCACGTAAATAGGTAGAAGATATTAATTTTATGTGGATATTATCCTTAACTGGATGTGAACCCAGGACCTCATGGCTGCATGGCATCTATAATATCCAACAAACCACTTTGCTTTTCTAAGTATTATCAGAGTGTGGGATTAAAATTAAGGCAAATACTGTAGCTCACCAATGAATGCAGGGCTCCTGAAAGCAAGTGTGGCTGCCCCGACGCGCGTTTCGGGCCAGCCTTCGACAGGGGTCAGGAGAGTGTAGATGTGAGGGTGTTTAAAAAGAGGACCCGAGCCAATAGTGTGGCACTGTGGACCGGAAGTGACGCACGCGCTGTGCGTCATGTGATGAGTGACGTCATAATCACATGACTAGGCATGTGATCTGACGTGAGTCGCGGCATCAATACACAGAGAGCCAGCGGGGATAACGGGGACAGGGCGCGCATGCGTACAGGTCCGCGGAAAATATCTGGATATATATGCAAAGCTGTCACATATAATGGGTGGCATAATGACAGTGATTAACGACAGTCAACTTGTAACAAACTGTTAAAGAATCAAAGCAAAAAGCTATTTTATGTCTTGGAACCAGTAGTCAATAAATATAAGAAGAGTAATTGTACAGTAATAGATCATACATATGAGCAAATGAATTATGAAAAATAATTAAAAATAAAAAAAAATAGAAAAATGGAAACACTGATCAATACTGACTGTATAATAGCAGAAATAAATAACCACATCAATCTACAACCATAGCAACGTATATGCATATGTCTGTACACATATATATATATATATATATATATATATATATAAAAATATAGTAAATTACCATAATATTATATGATGATAGGACAGAATATATATTGGCCAAAGACATATTAGACCGCAGTTAGGTATGGAATTATTATCATCGGACTATAATTATATGTAATGTATAGGGGCTAATAAAGTAATAAGTATGCATATCACGAAAGCCTATATATGTATACTGTCAAAATAAGGATACAGTACACTTTTACAGTCACAGAGCATGCTCACTGCAAAGTCACAGAGCATGCTCACTACACCATTACAGAGCATGCTCACTACACAGTCACAGAACATATTCATTACAACTCCACAGAGCATGCTTACTACAGGATCACAGAGCATGCTCACTTCACAGTCACAGAGTATGTTCACTATACAGGCACAAAGAGACAGTCATGGTGTCACAGGGTTACCGTGACAGTGTGGAGCCAGAAAACCGTAGCGTCTGATTGCTCCTAATGCCGCGCTGAGAAGAAGCACTGCTCCTTAATTTTAATGGTGTTTATTCTTTCTAACAGGACAGGGATTTATCGGCCATGTTGGAAATCCCTGTGCTCACAGTTGAGCTCAGTTAGCCACTCCTTTCCCCTTTATAATCTGGACTCTGTTACAAATCCTTGTCAGTGCTAGTATTTGCTGCATGGCTAATGGGAGGAGAGTAGTTCATATGAGAAGGAGAGTTGGAGGAGTTATCAGTGACTTTTGCTTGGTTTGTATGTGTGGTAACTCCCTATCCTCTATTTAGGTTTATTCCCTTATCTCCACGCCTTGGTGCATTCCTCTTTTATATTTGAGTGAATATTTTGCATGCCTGGAGTGTTCTGTTCACCCTTGTTTCTGTTGCCTTGTTTGTCGGGTTGGTGTACTACAGTGCACAGTAGCGCCCCTCTTCTCTGGGTGGGGGAAAAGACAGATGGGGGGCTAACTCAGGAGACAAGGCAAGGGTGGAGACCCCGGCATCTTCACCTTCAGAAGTATCCCAGGGAGTTGGGCAAGCTAGAGGGCCCCTAGTGTTAGGGACAGAGAAGGAACTCCTGTGTTATGAGCTGGAGGTTTAGGAGCAACATGGGACGAGCTCTGAAGGAGGTAGTACCTGTACTGACCGCAGTCCCTAAGCTCAACACAACACTAGAAGTAGCCGTGGGATGCTCCTGTCACTCCCTAGGCACCTCGTCACAGCCTGAGAACTAACTACCCCTAAAGATGGAAACAGGAAAACTATCTTGCCTCATAGAAAATCCCCAAAGGATAGATAGCCCCCCACAAGTAATGACTGTGAGTGGAGAGGGAAAAGACATACACAGAATGAAACCAGGATGTAGCACAGGAGGCCAGTCTAGCTAGATAGATAGGACAGGATAGAATACTGTGCGGTCAGTATTAAAAACTACAAAAATCCACACAGAGTTTACAAAAATCTCCACACCTGACTAAAGGTGTGGAGGGTAAATCTGCTTCCCAGAGCTTCCAGCTTAACTGAATTAATCCATACTGACAAGCTGGACAAAACCTAGAAAGCACAGAACGAATAAGTCCACAACCTGTGGACAGAAAAGAGCAAGCAAGGACTTAACTTTGCTGAACTGGTCAAGATATCAGGGAAATCCAAGAGAGATGTGAATCCAACCAGGAACCATAGACAAGTGGCACTGGCTGAAGGGAAGAGCCAGGCATAAATAGCCGAGCAGAAAGACAATCAGTGGAAGCAGCTGCAGACTGCTAAATCCAAGGAGCAACCATACCACTTAAAACCACCGGAGGGAGCCCAAGAGCAGAACTCACAAAAGTGCCACTTACAACCACCGGAGGGAGCCCAAGAGCGGAATTCACAACACTCCTGGTCCCGGGTCACCGGACTGCTGTGTCGCGACACATGGAGAACACTCAGTATATAATTATAGAGCATTCTTATTAAGACCAGGCGTATTCTGTAAAGCAAATGATGTTACACAACTCGGGCAAAATAGCAAGCAACCCATAATTATATAGAAAAGAAGAATATAAAAAAATAAATATAAAAATAAAACAGATAAGAAAAATAGCATATATTAGAATTATTTTTAATTTAAAGAAAAATTAGGAACATTTTCCTTTTCTCAAATATAACAATATTTTTACTCTCAGCTGATGATCCCTTGTTACAATTAAAAGGGCCATTAGTCCATTACCAACATTCCTAAATATTTAAGGCGTAATATATATTTTTGGCAATTGCCTTCAGCTCCATTAATTACATTTGTTTACCTTCTCATAATTTACTTTAATTTTACAGTCATCAATATTATTTCTTAGCACTGACAACACAATTTACTGCATGCTTGCTCGCGGCGTAGCAGAAACTGGGAGGCGAAGGTGTAAAGGCACAAGCTTTTAAATCTGTGACTGGTAAGAGCAAAAGATTACCTATGAGTAATTTCTAATTAATTTGGGATAATTAAGAGAAAAAAATTGCACATTTTAATTAAGCTTAAAATAATCCAAACTGTCATTTCCTGGTATCTGTGGAATATATTACTTCCATAGTCTGACACTGATCTGTTACAGACTGGAGCACAAAGGCTTTATTAATGTAAGGGCTCAGTGATACCTATTAAAACAAAACATGCAAAAATAGTATGAATCATTTACATAATGTTTCCAGCTCTGTCACCTCCACTTTGCGCTCAGGATTAATGACGGGACCATTACATTTTCTTATTTACCTGAACTAATGGAAGAGAGAGAAAGTAAAATATAATTGCACCATATTGATACTTTCTGCAACAAAGAACTTAAAGGGAGCCTTCCACTACAGTCTATTCCTTAAAGGGTCACTGTACTTTCAGACAACTTGATCTGATTTGTCTCTCTTCATACAGGTAAACAGATCATTCATTCTCTGAGCTGAAATATCCTGCATGTCTATTGCTCCAGTCCCTGACAGCAAGCAGCTTGAATGGTAAACAGATCATTCATTCTCTGAGCTGAAATATCCTGCATGTCTATTGCTCCAGTCCCTGACAGCAAGCAGCTTGAATGGTATCTGAGTCATTCCATCTTCGGCATTGAATCCTGCATATATCTATATATGTTAGACATCCTATTATGCATTTTTTGTGTTTATAGATATTTAATCTGACTTTGCATGTCCTTACTCAGAGAGATCACATAACTGTTTCAAAGTGGTCTATGATCCATGTAGACCTGGACATTTGTTTATCTGATCACTACATTTATTGTGTCCTGTTGTCTCAACTGAGTTTGATTGATTGCTAACGAGCTTTAACACAAAAAAAAAAAAAAAAAATAGGAAGATCTAAGGGCTAGCCTTCTATAAATGTAGACTTAGCTTGGGGAAGCATTCATGCAGGGGTGCATTCGTGCACTTGTATTCATGTATTTTTATTCAAAGTACTTTTTTTTCTAAGTACTCGGCAGTTATAACATGGCAGTTAGACAGGGCAGGACACAGGTAAGACAATCTAAATCTATTCCCTATTCACTTGAAACAACACAAATACTCACCATATTTATTTGCATATTCTATATCCTGGCTGCTGCATTCACTCACATTCACCGCCCTTGCATTAACTCTCTACACTCCATCCATATCGGCCCCTCTGTCCTTGCCTCTCCTATGTATAGCACTCATGCTCTGTTCACATTGCTTAGCAGCGCAGATCCATTCAGTCCCACCATCCAACACAAGAGACGCTCTCACAAATCACTTAACCATCTGCTCACTCTTTCGATCCTCCTCCTCCTAGTTGCTGGAGACATCTCTCCAAACCCCGGCCCCCCATGTTATAGCCAGTCAAACCTCCCAATTGCTACACCCAGAAACCCCTCTAACCTTATTAATATTCCCTGCATGCCTTCTGTCTCTTTGAATTGTGCCCTTTGGAATTCTCGCTCTGTGTGTAATAAACTCTCCTTCATTCATGACTTCTTCCTTTCTAATTCTCTTAATCTCCTGGCTCTTACTGAAACCTGGATCCAGCAGTCAGACACCACCGCTGCTGCTGCTCTTTCATATGGTGCACTACACTTTTCTCATACCCCAAGATCGGACAACAGAGCAGGTGGAGGCGTTGGTCTGCTCCTTTCACCAAAATGTACTTTCCAAGTTATCCCCCAAGTACCCTCACTTGTCTTCCCTTCCTTTGAGGTCCATGTGGTCAGACTCTACGTCCCCTTCTCCATGCGAGTGGTGGTGGTGTATCGTCCTCCCGGCCCCTCTCATCAGTTCCTGGATCACTTTGCCACCTGGCTTCCACACTTTCTTTCCTGTGACACCCCCACCCTTATCATGGGTGATTTCAACATCCCTATTGCCTCTCCCCTCTCCCCATCTGCTTCTCACCTTTTGGCTCTAACCTCCTCTTTCGGCCTCTCGCAGCATACTAACTCGCCAACACATGAAGATGGAAACTCCCTTGACTTGGTCTTCTCCCGGCTTTGCTCAGTGGATGATTTCACAAACTCCCCTCTCCCACTCTCTGACCACCACCTTCTTTCATTCTCTATCAAGAACTGCCATCCCGCTCAGGTCACCCCCACTTTCCACAATTATAGAAACATACAGGCCATTAACACCCAGGAACTTATGAAGAACTTGCAGTCCTCATTGGCCCCAATCTCCTCCATCTCATGTCCTGATTCTGCTCTGAAGCATTACAATGAAACCCTGCAAAGTGCCCTGGATGAAGCTGCTCCTCCTATACATAAAACAACTCGGCACAGACGGCAACAACCGTGGCACACGCTGCAAACACGTTTCCTGCAGCGGTGCTCCAGGTGCGCAGAACGTCTGTGGAGAAAATCTAATCTACCCGAAGATTTCATCCATTATAAGTTCATGCTAAAGACATACAATTCTGCCCTTCACCTCTCCAAACAAACCTACTTCAACACCCTCATCACCTCCCTGTCCAATAACCCTAAACGTCTCTTTGACACGTTCCAGTCCCTACTCAACCCAAGAGCGCAGGCCCCAACCACGGATCTCCGTGCTGACAATCTGGCCAATTACTTCAAAGAAAAAATTGACCATATTCGACAGGAAATCATCTCCCAATCTCTTCATACCATGCACTGTCCTCCCTCCCCCACTGCATCTAGTTCACTCTCTGACTTTGAACCAGTTACAGAAGAAGAAGTAAGCAGGCTCCTTGCATCTTCTCGCCCGACCACTTGCACCAGTGACCCCATTCCGTCACATTTCCTCCAGTCCCTTTCCCCGGCTGTCACCTCTCACCTAACAAAAATATTCAACCTTTCCCTCACTTCCGGTATTTTTCCCTCCTCATTTAAGCATGCCATCATACATCCATTACTTAAAAAACCATCCCTCGACCAAAACTGTGCCGCTAATTATAGACCTGTCTCTAATCTTCCCTTCATCTCTAAACTCCTCGAACGCCTGGTCCACTCCCGTCTTACCCGCTATCTCTCAGATAACTCTCTTCTCGACCCTCTTCAATCTGGTTTCCGCTCTTTACACTCTACTGAAACTGCCCTCACTAAAGTCTCTAATGACCTACTAACAGCTAAATCTAATGGTCACTACTCCATGCTAATTCTCTTGGATCTCTCTGCAGCATTTGATACTGTGGATCATCAGCTCCTCCTCACTATGCTCCGCTCCATCGGCCTCAAGGACACCGTTCTCTCCTGGTTCTCCTCCTATCTCTCTGACCGATCCTTCACTGTATGTTTCGCTGGTTCCTCCTCCTCTCACCTTCCCCTTACTGTTGGGGTTCCTCAAGGATCAGTCCTAGGCCCCCTCCTCTTCTCTTTGTATACTGCCCCTATTGGACAAACAATCAGTAGATTTGGCTTCCAGTACCATCTCTATGCTGACGACACCCAACTATACACTTCTTCTCCTGATCTCACGCCTGCCTTATTAGAAAACACCAGTGATTGTCTTACCGCTGTCTCTAGCATCATGTCCTCCCTCTATCTGAAACTAAACCTGTCAAAAACTGAACTCCTCGTGTTTTCTCCCTCTACTAACCTACCTTTGCCTGACATTGCCATCTCCGTTTGCGGTTCCACCATTACTCCAAAGCAACATGCCCGCTGCCTTGGGGTCATCCTTGATTCTGACCTTTCATTCACCCCCCACATCCGATCACTGGCTCGCTCTTCTTACCTGCATCTCAAAAACATTTCTAGAATTCGCCCTTTTCTTACTTTCGACTCTGCAAAAACTCTTACTGTTTCACTTATTCATTCTCGTCTGGACTATTGTAACTCTCTACTAATCGGCCTCCCTCTTACCAAACTCTCCCCGCTCCAATCTGTCCTGAATGCTGCTGCCAGGATCATATTCCTCACCAACCGTTACACCGATGCCTCTACCTTGTGCCAGTCATTACACTGGTTACCCATCCACTCAAGAATCCAGTACAAAACTACTACCCTCATCCACAAAGCACTCCATGGCTCAGCACCACCCTACATCTCCTCTCTGGTCTCAGTCTACCACCCTACCCGTGCCCTCCGCTCCGCTGATGACCTCAGGTTAGCATCCTCAATAATCAGAACCTCCCACTCCCGTCTCCAAGACTTTACACGTGCTGCGCCGATTCTTTGGAATGCACTACCTAGGATAATACGATTAATCCCCAATCCCCACAGTTTTAAGCGTGCCCTAAAAACTCATTTGTTCAGACTGGCCTACCGCCTCAATGCATTAACCTAACGATCCCTGTGTGGCCTATATTAAAAAAAAAAAAAAAAAAATTAATTAACTGGTTCATGCAGCTTTACATGAACACCCAAGCCTTACACTATGGCTGGTCCGAATAACTATAGCAATTGTTACCATCCACCTCTCGTGTCTCCCCTTTTCCTCATAGTTTGTAAGCTTACGAGCAGGGCCCTCACTCCTCTTGGTATCTGTTTTGAACTGTATTTCTGTTATGCTGTAATGTCTATTGTATGTACAAGTCCCCTCTATAATTTGTAAAGCGCTGCGGAATATGTTGGCGCTATATAAATAAAAATTATTATATTATTATAATGTGATAAATAGATCATCTGAAAAAAAAATGGTTATTTACTGGCACAGAAAGTCTCTCCAAAGTGCCATCAACTTGGCGTCTCCCTTCTATGTAACTTTTTGTACACTGCCTGTTGTTAGGAGCAATCCGTCTCCAGCAGAATTGATTTGAAGATAAATATCAGGAAGTGGGAGCAGTGTTTTATATCTATAGGAAGTTTGGAGAAGTTCTTCATCTCTAGAGGAAGATATTCGCCTTTCAGATTAAGGGAAGGGAGAACCTCTGGGGCAAATGTATATCTCACTGGAAAAAAAGTGAGGACATCTTTCTGTTAAAGATGAACAAATTCCCAAAATCCATTTTTGCCACATTTGCTCGATTCATCTGGCAGATTTCATACAGTCCAAAGAAAATCAATTGGAATCAAAAGTTTCCTCATTTCCATTTATTAATTTCTGAAAACTTTCCAGACCACAAAACATAATAAATAGAGGCCCTCACTTGTTGTGCTGTCTCGGAGACACTCCCCGGTCTTACACATGGGTCCTTTATTCTTCCAACGCTGAGGCCCAGTCAGTCATATAAGGGGGGATGCACATAATTGACGTTTATGACATGTTTCACCCACAACGAGGACCACCATTTTGCTGGATTTGCACAAATCAAAACCTACCAATTTCAGATTTGCCAGAATCCAAAATGTTTAGAAAATTCATAATTTCTTCTATGAGTTGTGAGTCAACTTGCTAATCTCCACTTTCAGCATCTTCAGTCTCACAACAAAGAGGAGGGCTTTCAGTCACTGAACAACGGAATGGGAAATATATGCTGGAGAATAAGGGAAAGGAAGTCCCTGCACTATAGTGCTGGCAAAAGAGCGATGAAGAGCAATGTGCTCAGTATGGACAAAAAGGAAGAAGTAGGTGGTTAGGGGATGCCAAGAGTGGTGCTATAATAGAAAGTAATATCATGTATCGAATGCAGTCAGATACCCCAAAATATAAACAACAGAAAACGAACAAGAGTCCTCCATATTCATTAGTCATGTGACCTTCCACATCTGGCATTTCGGAGCTGGATTCTTAGTGGGAACTAGTCTGTGGACTTCAAAAGATTTAATACTTACCCTGCTTTGGAACGGACTAATTTATCCTTAACCAGACTTCAAAATTTGATAAAAAGTCCTTTTTGCATCTTCGACTCACATATTTGTCATATTTCATTATTCGATATAAATTGGATTTTTGTTTTTGTTTTATTGATAAAAAAAAATAGAAAAAAAATGAAAGAAACATTCCATGTATCAGAGTCTGAAAATCTGCTGCACCAACCAACAACAACTGAACCTAACCTCGGCCACATTTGCACAAGCGTCCAAGGTGTCGGTCCCCAGGAGATCTGCCAAAATAACATTTCACACTTGGAGTTTCTTCTCATTAAATTTTGTTTAGAAAAAAAAAAAAATAAAGAAAAAGAAAAATGCTATTTTTGACGGGATCCCAAAATGCATGCATAAAATTTAAAGGAACCCTTAATATGCTAAGGAAAACATCATCACACCGACATATATTTTCTTAAATAGACCGTAAAACGCGTTGCGGGAACCCCGCTTCTGAAATGTCTACATATATGCTTCTTATAAAGATGTATTCATCATTTCGCTCCTCAAAAGCTAATTTTATTGCACTGGGCTAAGCTTATTCTAAATACCTAGGCCATAACATAAGTGTCAAAAAACACTCCATTATTTACAATGCAGAATTCGAGGGCTCGTACAGATGAATATACTCATTGATAAAGGGCGCCCGTTCATTTACGTTCTCTCCCGTGCTCCCCCCATCACAGGTGTGACGGCCAGAATTAACCAAGAAATTATCACTTATGGGATTACCAAATTACTACTATCATTAATATATGCTGGGTGGTAAAAACAACTATTAACCCTACTGTTGTCTTCGGTCAAAAATGACCGACCTTGAACTTCAATATTCTTTAAAATATTCCCGATGTGGCTCTGAAACCCGTGGCCGACCGACCCATCCTCATTTAAGTCAATCAACCACCAGTTTCAGAACCGCATCTTGAACACCCCAAAAAATACCAAAGTTCAAAATCGGTCTCCCCAGACCGAAGACAACAGCAGGGTTAATAAAGTAACCTATGGATTGTACAAACATGGTCCTCTACAGCCCACGCTCAACTCCAGCCAGCTGACAAAAAACACTCAAAAAATGTGGGAAAAACACGCAAAAGCAGTGTCGGACTGGCCCACCGGGAGATCGGAGAATCCTCCGGTGGGCCCTCCCCCTCACCAGACTCCTGCTCTGTCCTGTATTATGATTGCATGCACCCAGCAGTGAGTGTTATTCCATAACGTGGTGCCGGCCGCCTGCACCGCTCAGTAACATGTGATGTGAGGTGAGAGCTTTCTCTTCACCTGCTGCGGCTTCTACTGATGTCTTGGCGCCGCTCTCTCAGCTGCGCAAGTGCTCATGAGATCAATAGAAGCGACAGCCGCAGGTAATAGAAAGCTCTCACCTCACATCACATGTTACTGAGCAGTGCAGGCGGCCGGCACCGGGTATAGAATAACCCGCACAGCGCCACGCACAGCACAGAGCCACAGGCTGTGAGACACTGCACACAGCGTCTAGAACGGAGTTGATTTTTTGAGGGCATAATGTCACTGGAAAGGGCGGGGCCTCCATCAGACCAGTGACCTGATAGCAGGAAGCAGAGCTGTGCCGACTGAGGCTGCTGGAGCCCTGTAAGTAGAGGACCGAGGGGGCTGCACTATGGAACTGTGGGAGGAGAGGAATGAGGGTCTGCACAATGGATCCTTGCACAGACAGGAATGAAGACCCAGGACTCAGTGTGAGTGGTCAGAGGATGAATTTATTTGATGTAACTTGAAAGGGGCTGTGTGGAGAAGGGGGGAGGATGAGGCTGTGTGGAGAAGGAGAGATGATGAGGGGGCTGTGTGGAGAAGAGATGATGAGGGGGCTGTGTGGAGAAGAAGAGATGATGAGGGGGCTGTGTGGAGAAGGGGGGAGGATGAGGCTGTGTGGAGAAGGAGAGATGATGAGGGGGCTGTGTGGAGGAGAGATGAGGGGGCTGTGTGGAGAAGGAGAGATGATGAGGGGGCTGTGTGGAGGAGGGATGATGAGGGGGCTGTGTGGAGGAGGGATGATGAGGAGGCTGTGTGGAGAAGAGATGATGAGGAGGCTGTGTGGAGAAGATGAGATGATGAGGGGGCTGTGTGGAGAAGGAGAGATGAGGGGGCTGTGTGGAGAAGGGATGATGAGGGGGCTGTGTGGGGAAGGAGAGATGAGGAGGCTGTGTGGAGAAGGAGACATGATGAGGGGGCTGTGTGGAGAAGGAGGGATGATGAGGGGGCTGTGTGGAGGAGGGATGATGAGGGGGCTGTGTGGAGAAGGAGGGATGATGAGGGGGCTGTGTGGAGAAGGAGGGATGGTGAGGGGTTGTGTGGAGGAGGAGGGATGATGAGGGGGCTGTGTGGAGGAGGGATGATGAGGGGGCTGTGTGGAGAAGGAGGGCTGATGAGGGGGCTGTGTGGAGAAGGAGGGATGATGAGGGGGCTGTGTGGAGAAGGAGGGATGATGAGGGGGCTGTGTGGAGAAGGAGGAATGGTGAGGGGGTTGTGTGGAGGAGGAGGGATGATGAGGGGGCTGTGTGGAGAAGGAGGGATGATGAGGGGGCTGTGTGGAGGAGGGATGATGAGGGGGCTGTGTGGAGGAGGGATGATGAGGGGCTGTGTGGAAAAGGAGGGATGATGAGGGGGCTGTGTGGAGAAGGAGGGATGATGAGGGGGCTGTGTGGAGAAGAAGGGATGATGAGGGGCTGTGTGGAAAAGGAGGGATGATGAGGGGGCTGTGTGGAGAAGGAGGGATGATGAGCGGGCTGTGTGGAGAAGGAGGGATGATGAGGGGGCTGTGTGGAGAAGAAGGGATGATGAGGGGCTGTGTGGAAAAGGAGAGATGATGAGGGGGCTGTGTGGAGAAGGAGGGATGATGAGGGGGCTGTGTGGAGAAGGAGGGATGATGAGGGGCTGTGTGGAAAAGGAGGGATGATGAGCTTTGTGGAAAAGGGGGGGGTGATGAGGGGGCTGTGTGGAGAAGGGGGGATGATGAGGGGGCTGTGTGGAGAAGGAGGGATGATGAGGGGGCTGTGTGGAGAAGGAGGGATGATGAGGGGCTGTGTGGAAAAGGAGGGATGATGAGCTTTGTGGAAAAGGGGGGGGTGATGAGGGGGCTGTGTGGAGAAGGGGGGATGATGAGGAGGCTGTGTGGAAAAGGGGGGATGATGAGCTTTGTGGAAAAAGAGGTGATCCAGGGCTGTGTGGAGAAGAGGGGGGGAGTGAGAAAAAGCCCATTGGTGAGTTCACCGCCTCTGCACTGTGGGACTTTCTCACTGTGCTAGTGGGGATCTCACCAAGGTCACCGCAGTTCAGGGGCCTGGCTGAGAACATAGCCTCAGTGACTTGCCGTAACCTCGATGAGGTTAGCCGACGCCAGTGACGGAGGTAAACTTTATACCTCCGATCACAGCTGTGGGCTCACATTATTTGACAGCGTGTGAACATCAGCTGTCTGACTGGCGGATCAGAAGCAGTGTTTGCTGCTCTGTCTTGCATCTGACAGAGTGGTAAACACTGGATGTATTGGCCCCCCATTCAAATGAATAGGGTCCAGGTACTGTTCTGGTACCCGAACCTGGTCTCATTTTTAACTGTTCGGCCGGACCCGAACATCTAGGGGTCCGCTCATCTCTAATCCTGTGTCTAGTGTGTGACTGGTTATGTATGGTGCGTGAGTGTGTCATGTGGCTAGCGTATGACTGGTGTGTGTGTCACATGTATGTATCCTTTGTCTAGCGTGTGACTGGTGTGTATGTGTCGTGTCTATTGTGTGTATGTGGCACATGTCTAAATAATAAAATCTTTCTGTGCTTATAGAATATCATTGTTCTAGGTTTTACATAAAATTATCTGCTGCCGGTAAGGGTGCTTAACTAGATGGAAACTAAGGCTACTTTCACACTTCCATCTTCAAAATCTGCACAGGATCCATCAAGACGTTGAAATGACGGATCCTGTGCAGATTGTGGAAAACGTGTGCACTGGGCCCGTCTTTCTGACGGACCCGTCGAAGCTGTGTGCACCTGTTGTGTATGCGTCTTCGCAGCGGTTTTCCGCTGCGAAAACGCATACACAACACAAACCAGGTAAAAAAAAAAATAAAAAATCGCGGTATTCTCACCTACCGGCGTTCCCACGCAGCGATGCTCTTTGTAGCTAGCAAAAAACGTTCCTCTGAACGTTTTCTCTGCCCGACGGACCGTTTTTTTGATGCAGGATCCAGTGAAAAAGGGATGACTCTGCAGCTAGTACCCCTTAAGCATGGTGGGCCCTTAGAATGATTTTCTCTGGTGGGCCCACACTACTCCAGTCCGACGCTGTGCAAAAGTGTCTGCTGCAAATAGTTAATGTGTGCACACATCCATGGTCCAAGGGGTAACGTTTCTCCTTGCGGAGATTGACATGCCAAGGTGAGGAGACTTTTAAGCCGCAATGCTCCTCTGGGAAATCAACAAATTGTTTCATCACAGAGGAAGAGAACTAGAACTCTAGTGCTACCTATTGGAAGTAACGATCCTAAAAGTCAATATAAACTCACTAACGAGCCTTTTTGATGTTCTTTTGGAATTTGATATGCAAAATGGCTTTTATTCAAAGTCATGTGACAAGGCTCGTTAGAGAGTCAATATTGACTTTTAGGATTGCCGCTTCCTACAGGTGGCGCTAGAGTTCTAGTTCTCTTTCTCTCTGGAGAGACAAATTGGACATTCATGGTGTCACCCCTAATCTATACAATTCAATTGAAAAAGAAGCGGAAATCTTTTCGGGTGGAAAAAAGAAAATCAAAGAACTAAAATAATGTGGTTGTATAAATATTCACACTTTTAAGCTAATACTCTTTTGAATTCCCTTTGAATTTCTGGCAGCATTCAGTCTTTTGGGGTTGGAGTCTATCAGGGCGGCACATCTAGAACTGACGATCTTTGCCTGCTCCTCCTTGCAGTAGCGCCACATCTGTTAGATTGCGAGGGCATCTCTTCTGTACAGCGCCCTCTTCAGTTTGCCCACAGATTGCCACTTGGGTTCAGATCTGGGCTCAGGCTGGGTCATTCCAGACTTCAACCATCTTCTGGAGAAGCTGTTCTTTTGGCAATTTGGAGGTCGCTTAGGGGCTTTGTAGTGCTGAAGGGTGAAATTCCTCTTCATGTTTAGCTTTTTAGTAGAGACCTGGAAGTTTTGTTGCAAATTTGACTGTTATTTGTAACTGTTCATAATTCTCTCCACCTTGACTAAAGCCCTAGTTCCAGCTGCCAAAAAAACAGCCTCAAAGCATATTGCTGCCTCCACCATGCCTCACTATGGGTATGATGATCTTCTGGTGATGTGCAGTGTTGGCTTTGTGCCCAACATACCTTTTGAAATTATGTCCAAAGATTTCCATCTTGGTTTCATCAGACCAGAACACGTTTCCCACATGCTTTTGGCAGACTAGATGAAGGCTTTTGCCAAAATTTCTTGCAGCTCCTTTAATGTTACTGTCGACCTCTTGGCAGTCACCTGAAGCAGTTTTCATCTTGTTTTTTCTTCTATTTTTGAGGCATGTACAGTTCTAGGTAATGTCACTGTTGTGCCAAATTTCAGTCAATTCTTGATGACATCTTCAATTTATTCAAGGGTAGATCTAATGCCTTGGAAAAATCTTTTTACCCGGCTCATGACTGATAACTTTTATCAATGAGATCCCTTTGCTGTGTCATCAGCTGTTTATAGATCATGGCATAAAACAGGGAAATCCTACTAGAACAGAAAAACTTTGGGGTTAATAAGAATCCTTGTAAATAATGGCGGCCGTGAACGGACTACTATGTAACTTGAGGCTAAATGTGATTTGTTAATTCTGAGCACAACCCCCTTCCCCAATTATAACAGGGTGCTCACACTTATGTAAGTACATTATTTTAGAATTGGTATTAGAATTGTCTCCCTCAATATGATTTTAGTTTGTTTCTCAATGGATTTGTACAGATTATTGGCGACATTAAGGGTGAAAAGGGTTCTGAAATGATTCATCTTGGCAGCATTTTTCTTACATGACAAAAACCTGGCATTGTACACTTGTTATATCTGCGGCAGGAAAGGTACAAATGATTGAAAAGTTTTATTGTCACAGAAAGTCTTCTATTATTATTTATTAATTATGGTCTAGTTCAAGCCATAGTTATTCATAGTATTGTATCCAGTGTATTATTACATCTATGACGTCCGTGTCTCTATGGCCACCCTCTATTGTGTCCATATGCTCTATGGCACAACCTTATGTCAATGCCATATCATGCCCCCTTAATAATATATATGCTGCCAATATACCTTGACCAAATGCCCAATTCCTCTCTCATCCATGATGTCTCGGTGTATTATGACTCTCTCGTGTCAATCTTCTTTTATACACATAAGGATGAATGACCTCGGGGAGATCAAAACATCCAACACCGCGGAGACACCATCACGTGTTTCTCAACGCAGTGATCCCCAATGTAGACTATTCCCAAATACTGACCCCAATGTAGACTATTCCTAAATAATGACCACAATGTAGACTATTCCTAAATAACGACCTCAATGTAGACTATTCCTAAATACTTGTAGAAAAGCCGCGGAGACACCATCACGTGTTTCTCAACGCAGTGATCCCCAATGTAGACTATCCCCAAAATACTGACCCCAATATAGACTATTCCCAAATACTGACCCCAATGTAGACTATTCCTAAATAATGACCCCAATGTAGACTATTCCTAAATAATAACCCCAATGTAGACTATTCCTAAATAATGACCCCAATGTAGACTATTCCTAAATACTTGTAGAAAAGCCGCGGAGACACCATCACGTGTTTCTCAACACAAGCAATAAATAGCCAGGTCTTTCACCGGGAAGGAACAACCACGGGAAAGGCAGCATCCAAGAAGGTTGTTCCTTCCCGGTGAAAGACCTGGCTATTTTTTGCTTGCGTTGAGAAACACGTGATGGTGTCTCCGCGGCTTTTCTACACGAATCTGCTTTTATACGGCATCTGGATAGGGATCGCCCTAATCGCACTTCATTCTGCACGTTTTGCCACCAGTTTTGGTACGTTTTTCACTATTTTGCAGTCATTTTCTCTCCAAGTTGCACACACCCCTGCTAATAACACAGCGTGGACCTGTGCAACTTTGCCTTTCAGGAATCAGCCCCGGAGTCCCTCTTATCTTCATGTCAGCCACTGATTGCATAAAGATGATGACAAACACTAGAATGAACATCATTGTACATTTAATATCGTTTAATTACATGCTCAATGATTTGCCCTACAATGAATATGCATCGGATCATTTGAATATTAATTAATAATGTGTATATGAGAAGTGATGCGCGACATGAAGCAAGGGTTGTTCGGCATTATGAAGCTTCTCTTAAATAATATGTAAATCCATATTAAAGGATATCCTCGCCATCGGAAACCATCGCCTTATTGTTGAATTTACTGAGTGTGAGATCTTATGAAGGTATCAGCGAATCCGAACGGTAAAGTTCGGGGTTCGTATCGGACACCATGTATCCGGTGTCAAACCCCGAACATGGACTTTTAAAGGGAAGTCGGTGCTGCTGTTTGGGTTTACCAGCCAACTAAAGCTTGTTGAAAGGCTGCCTCCCCGCAAGTAGAGTATTTGACAGCACCACCAGTGTCATCGAGCTTCTTCACACCATCCCATGGAAGTGTTCAGCTCTCCATCCCCCAAATCCTCAAGAGAAAGGAGAGAGGAAGTACCACCCTACCCACCCACGAGCCATAGTCCTAAATTACAGCTTTTCAAAACTCCAGGCCTCTGAAATGATGACATTCCTGCTGGTGGAGACGGAGAGTTTAAAGAAATATGGCCGTGGTTGACCCGCAGTACGCTGCTCCCTGCCATCTCTGCTCTGCACACACATGTTGCGGACCAAAATAATGTGCCATGCTATCAGTGACGAGATCCACATAACCACCGATATGTGGACCAGTAAGCACAGGCATGGACATTGCATCTCTCTAACTGCCCACTGGATAAATGTAGTGGAGACCGGGACAGAGGCAGAAGGCGTTCCAACGCCTGTCCTACCACCACCGAGGATTGGTGGACGTTTCTTTGTCTATATTGCCTCTTCCTTCTCTTCCTCCACCACCTCCTCATCCGGTCACAGTAAGACCTGCACCACCAACTTCAGCACAGCCAGGGGGAAATGACAGTAGGCTGTTCTGAAACTCATCTGTTTGGAGGACAAATCCCATATGGCGCAGGAGCTGTGGATGGGGATCAAACAGCAGACAGGTGATTGGTTTGTGCTGGCGAACCTCAAGCCTGGTGGGGTGCGATAACTGGCAAAATCTCGAAGCAGGTCTGGGCCTAGCCAGATTGACACATATCCCTTGCCTGGTGCAAGTTCTGAATTTGGTGGCACAGACCTTCCTTAAAAATTAGAGAGCTGCTGCTGAAACTGTGAGCTTTCATCGTTCTCACCCTGCTGCTGGTTGCCTGCATCATCACTTCACTTCTGCCTTCCTGCTCACCGCCTTATATGCAACGTACCAACAAGGTGGAACTCCACCATGAATATGCTGGAGAGATTGTGCGAACAGCAGCAGGTAATAATGGAGTTTCCGCTGCAGGACACACGCTCTGTGGAACAAAACCACTTCACCACCAATGAGTGGGCCACCATGCGGGACGTGTGTGCCGTGTTGCGCTACATTGAATACTCCACCAACATGGCCAGCACTGATGAAGCCATCATAAGCATTACTATACCACATATGCCTGCTTGAAAAAATACTTCAGGCAATGATGGCTGTGATGGTGGCCTCAAAACAAAGAGGATCAGGAGGACCACGGACCATTCACATCATTATCAGGCCTGTCGTCCACACGTGGCTGGAAGGGTGGGTTCCTTTACCAACCGCGGCCTGGTACACAACTGTCCAACCAGAGGACAGTTTTGGCGGATGAGGATAAGGAACCGTGTTCACAGCAGGGTGGCACTCAAAGCAGCTGAGGGGGATACAGAAGACCAGACCATACACCTCCCACCGAGGACGGCTTGTCATTGCCTCTGGGCAATTTTGGGGCCTTTCCAAGTTAAAAAAAAAAAAAAAAAAAACTAAATAAAAATTTAAAAAAACACACAAAAAGCACAAAAACAGTGTTGACTGCATCCTCCTCTGCTTCTTCCACCTACACTGCCATCTCCATCTTCACCTTCTCAACTTGGACCTCCGCCTCCTGGTTCTAGATTATTTTTAATTTTTTCTATTTTTTTTCTATGTTCTTTTAAATATTTTCTCCCCCGAAAAACAAAAATACATAAAAACAGTGTTGGATACTTTCTACCCTCCCTCTTCCACCTGCACCGCCACCTCCTCCTCCACTTAGACCTCTGCTTTCTGGTTCAAGATTATTATTATTTCTTTTCAATATTTTAAGTTCTTTACCTTTCCACATTAGTTTGCAGGATAACTTTCCTGCTGTTATACCCATTTTTCTTCCTTTTTCAGCCCCCTACTCCTTACTATCCCCATTTTACAAGCACAAAAGTTCAGGCCCCCATTGACCTCTATTGGCTGTGAGCTCGTCTTATTATGCTGGGAAGGGCCCAATAACCATAGAGTTTCCCAACCTATTCGGTTCAGCTCATGGCTGACTGCTTTACCTTTGCTGTGGGACCGTAAAAAATGATGTGGGTCTCCCCATTTTTAATAACCAGCTAAGGCAAAGCAAACAGCTGGAGGCTGATAGGCTGGGAAGGTCCATGGATATTGGCCCCTTCCCAGCATAATAAGAGCAGCTCACAGCTGTCTGCCTTCCCTTGGTTTGTTTTTTTTTCATGTATTCATACACAAGCACAGTAAAATAGACACGCAAAGGTTCTGTTCCAGTCCTCCACTTGGCCGTTCGCCTCCTAGTTCTAAATTATTATTTTTATTTTAATCTGTGTTATTTTAAGTCATTTCCTTATCCACATTTGTTTGGAGGGCAATTGTCTTAGACTTAACCCCATTTTGTTTCCTTTTGCAGCCCTCCTAGCCCTTACAGTGACCATTTTGCAGCAAAAAAGTTTGGGTCCTCATTGCCTTCTATGGGGCCCAAGTTTCGAACTTCCACGGGTCCGCTCATCCCTAATCTTATGCACATGGGCATATTATGGATCTTATCTTGTCATGGACATTTTTTTTCTATTAAATGCTTGCATTTTTGCAATTGGATTTACGCTAATTAAACATGTTGCTACATTTTCCTTCTATAGCCTCTGTGTTGCACTGTCAATTGCTTGCTGTAGAATGAGGTAACTGAGAATCCATAAGTGAGCTGTTCCGATGAGGAGTTTGTAGCTCATTTATCTGTTATTTTCTGAGCCCCTTTGTACTGATTTATGACCCCATACCATATGAAGATTGAGCTGAACTTTGATGTGGTCATACGAAAACACAGAAGAGCAGAAAAAAAGACAGATAAGATAGCTACAAATGCTCACTAATGGATTCTCAGATAATTCATTCTGCAGCCAGCAATATACAGTGAAGCAAAGAGCCTGTTTTTTTTAGATGGAAAAGACATGGTCAAAAGTAGCCAAATTTTTGCTTTTATTTTAATCACACCTACTCCTATGATAATTCTTTTTTTTTTTTTTTCTTTTTTTTTCTTTTTTTTTTATCCGTCATACAGTTCCAGAGATATAGGCCTATTTATTTAGTGCTTTTTTTATTTTAATGATATTTACCAAAGGGGCATCTTTTACAGGGTAATAATGCAGAGCATCCTAAAGGCTCGCCCCAGAGTGTCCTATGAGCACCGCCCTCTTGTAAAGACCATAAGTTAGAAGAAAAAGAACTAAGATAAATACAAAAATAAAAGTAAATACTCAGCTGAGCAAGAGAAATATAAGAACAAAAACGGGTTACTTTTCAGTGTCAGGTCCTCTTTAAGGACTAATAAATAATACCGTTCTATAGCAATAAGGTGTTGTAAATATAATTCAGTCCAATTTTGTAAGCAATTGAAGCTTCAATTCAATCTAAGAGATTGGGATTACTTTTTTTTTAAACATTTTAGTTAGTATCATGATTACAAAAATGGTACTGCTACCCACACTCCTATATTATTATTTTTATATACGGTAATTATATTTTAATTTATGTGTTTATCATATGAAATAATTCCATTTGGATGTATGAGATGAGTTTTTTGGCAATGAATTTGTGAAATTTCTATTTAGGGATAAAAAGTGAAGTAATAAAGAATTAAATTAAGGGACTAATAAATAATGCCGCACTATAGTGATATAGTTTTGTACTTACCTGCCCAATGTTGCCCACAATTTACTCTTTAGAGGCGAATACATTATTGATATAATAGAAGTGGGGATAAAAAGTGAAGTAATGAAGTATGAAATTAAGGGGCTAATAAATAATACCGTACTATAGTAATCTAGCTTTGTACTTACCTGCCTAATATTGTACACAATTTACTCTTTAGAAGCAAATACATTATTGGTGTAATAGGAGTGGGGCTTAAAAAATGGAGTAATGAAGTATGAAATTAAGGGGCTAATAAATAATACCGTACTATAGTAATCTAGCTTTGTACTTACCTGCCTAATATTGTACACAATTTACTCTTTAGAAGCAAATACATTATCGGTGTAATAGGAGTGGGGCTTAAAAAATGGAGTAATGAAGTATGAAATTAAGGGGCTAATAAATAATACCGTACTATAGTAATATAGTTTTGTACTTACCTCCTCAATGTTGTACTCAATTTACTCTTTAGATGCAAATACATTATTGGTGTAATAGGAGTGGGGCTTAAAAAATGGAGTAATGAAGTATGAAATTAAGGGGCTAATAAATAATACCGTACTATAGTAATATAATAATAATAATAATAATTTTTATTTATATAGCGCCAACATATTCCACAGCGCTTTACAAATTATAGAGGGGACTTGTACAGACAATAGACATTACAGCATAACAGAAATACAGTTCAAAACAGATACCAGGAGGAGTGAGGGCCCTGCTCGCAAGCTTACAAACTATGGGGAAAAGGGGAGACACGAGAGGTGGATGGTAACAATTGCTTTAGTTATTCGGACCAGCCATAGTGTAAGGCTCAGGTGTTCATGTAAAGCTGCATGAACCAGTATGTAGCAGTACAGACACAGAGGGCTAATACTGCATAAAGTGTATGAGAACATGATGCGAGGAACCTTTTTTTTATTTTTTTTTATTATAAATAGGCCACACAGGGATGGTTAGATTAATGCATTGAGGCGGTAGGCCAGTCTGAACAAATGAGTTTTTAGGGCACGCTTAAAACTGTGGGGATTGGGGATTAATCGTATTAACCTAGGTAGTGCATTCCAAAGAATCGGCGCAGCACGTGTAAAGTCTTGGAGACGGGAGTGGGAGGTTCTGATTATTGAGGATGCTAACATATATAATATAATATAGTTTTGTACTTACCTCCTCAATGTTGTACTCAATTTACTCTTTAGAAGCAAATACATTATTGGTGTAATATGAGTGGGGCTTAAAAAATGATGTAATGAAGTATGAAATTAAGGGACTAATAAATAATACCATATTATAGTAACCTAACTTCTTTCACACCTGCCCAATGTTATACACAAATTGTAATCTGCATTAATAAAATGAAAAAGTTAGATTTCTATATTTATTATTATTAATAACTATTCTAATTTCAATGTATTTAGCACAACAACCCCATTGCAATGAATCTGTGAGTGTACCCATACGAAAACACTGCATTATTGTAATGAGGATTGTGATAATAAATAATATCGTAGTGCCGTAATAATGTATGTTATAGCAAAAAAAATCATATTTTGCATGAATGAAATGTTAGGATTTTTCCCACATGTTTTTCTAGGGTCAAGGTGTAAACAAGTTCTACTACTACTTATCTTATAGATATATTTTACTTTTTGCTTTTGTATCGCACATAGAATGATCTGCTATATAATGTTAGTATAATCCAATAGAATATATGGATATATGTGTTTTGTGCCCCACCAATAGCGGATTAGCTGTTGTGTTGCCCCATCACACCGCCATCATAAATATAATATAATGAACAGAAAAGAGGACGCACCTTGTGTAATAATATAAGAATGCAGCATACTCATCTTGCTATCCTTTGTGGTTTTTCTCCTTTAAGTATCCAGGTCCCCCCCACCAGTCTCCATGAATAAAGTGTGACCTCTGCAGCCAATCACTGGCTGCAGGGGCCACAAATCCATACAATCAGAAAAGCAACGTATAGGCATCTCTAGGAAAGAAACAGTAGTGGGGGATCACTGGGTGAGGGCACTGTATTTCTTTTTTCAAAATAAAATAGGGGTGGACAACCCCCTTAATAGACCTATTAAAGGTGAAATGTCATTCTTTTTAGATTCATGGAACATTGCTTTCTAGAACATTGAGTCAAGTTTCTTGCGCCAAAGTAATGTTCCTGTGCATAGAAAAATCTGCTGTCAAACTAAATGTTTATTAGGCTGGTAAAACAGTTGTATAGTATGTCTAGTGCAGCAATAGTGTCATTATTTCCATGCTATACCACCCTTAAAGGGGGTGTCCAGACTTGGAATTGAAGTCTGCAGTCATTATATGTCTTGCTGACGTGTGAATCTTCACAGTGTGCACAGTGCGCGCTGTCAGGATTTGCCGATGTCGGGAGATGGAGATTTGCATACATGCAGTCATGTGCCGACTAGTTGTGTGCTGCTTTGCTCAATGCAAGTGAATTGAGTGAAGTGAAACACGTCTAGTTGGAATTTTGGCCGGAAGTATGCAAATCACTGGAGAATCCTGACAGCGCACACTGTACACGCTGTGGATTCACAGGTCACGTAGAGTAACTGCAGACTTAAGCCCCAAGCCTGGACAATCCCATGATTGGCATGTCTTTGACACTTTTCAATCACAGCTATCACTTATGTTGCATGTGTGCCCAACCTGGTGCATGGCAGCTTTGCCTACAGAAAGGAGAACACTGCGCATGCGCAGGATTTCACGAGTGATTTCTTTGACGCAGCAGTGACACAGAGATGTTGATTGAGCAGAATTATGTCACAGGTATCATAAGTAAGATCTTGCACACTTGTCCTTTTTTCTCCGCATGGGGGTAATGGCATCCCGGATCTACTGTGCATGTGTAGAGCCAGGACCAGACAGCGCATGCTCAAGATTTCACGAGTGATTTCTTTGACGCAGCAGTGACACAGAGATGTTGATTGAGCAGAATTACGTCACAGGTATCATAAGTAATATCTTGCACACTTGTCTTTTGTTCTCCGCATGGGGGTAATGGCATCCCGGATCTACTGTGCATGTGTAGAGCCAGGACCAGACAGCGCATGCTCAAGATTTCACGAGTGATTTCTTTGACGCAGCAGTGACACAGAGATGTTGATTGAGCAGAATTACATCACAGGTATCATAAGTAATATCTTGCACACTTGTCTTTTGTTCTCCGCATGGGGGTAATGGCATCCCGGATCTACTGTGCATGTGTAGAGCCAGGACCAGACAGCGCATGCTCAAGATTTCACGAGTGATTTCTTTGACGCAGCAGTGACACAGAGATGTTGATTGAGCAGAATTATGTCACAGGTATCATAAGTAATATCTTGCAGACTTGTCTTTTGTTCTCCGCATGGGGGCAATGGCATCATGGATTTACTGCGCATGTGTAGAGCCAGGACCAGACAGCGCATGCTCAAGATTTCACGAGTGATACTTGTAACTTAGCAGCGGCAATTCGATGTCGATCTAGCATTTAAGGGTGGTGCAGTGAGGCCGGACGATGCGCTCGCCACATATCAGCCCGCCCACATTTCACCGCCAGCCCTATTTACATGGAGTTACAAGTGGATTTTTCTCTGCAATGGAGCATCACATTGGGCAGAGGTTGTGAGATCATCCACGACTTTGAGTGATGGAAGTTTTAGTTGAATATTTCAGTCGGAATCCGAGGCTGCAAGGAATGAAAAAGGAAATCAGGCGAGGGGCGGATACTCCAAAGGGTCCACGTTAAGACCAAACTTTTTTTGAAGTCTGTATTAATTCCATTCTGTCGATTATAGTCAGCAGCCATTTAAGGACATTTTTATTTCCATCCCTTGTCAAGAAAAATTGCCGATTCCAAAAAAAAGAAAAAAAAATAAATTCCATTTTCGTCTCTAATGGCCCTGCTACGCGTGACATACTTTTTTATTTAATACGGTTAATATATGGCACCAGAAAAAAAAAAAAAAGGTATTCATTATACATTGCAAATGTCAGGTATGTACTTTACAAGAAATATATTTTGCAGGTTCTAATAGACTGGTGTTTCTGACCAGGGAAATGCTTTTTGTGAGACGGCGAAGGGAAGGCTGACAACTGATATTTAATAAGTGATGAATCCTTGTATTAGTCATAAGGATCTTAAAGAAAAATGTCTCTTAATACTTGTGAAAAACTTTCCGCATCACTAGCCCAAAGGCAACGTGTAACCTTTTTATTACCTAATTAGGGATGTCTATTATCTTACAACAATGTGTCTTAAAGTCACAAGGAAAATGCCACTTTGATAATCACTTTCAATTAGCTTTAAGCTAAGCGGGCGCTCGTAAAATGTCTTCCTTTTTTAATTTTGAATTAGGAAACACTGTAGACATAATCTTTCCAGAGTGTGTGTAATTTAAGGCAGTTTATGCTAAAATAAATCAAAAAAAGTATAATTGTCCTAAGTCTACGGCGCAGTTATAGAAGAGTGATATCGTTACCTGATCATTAGCAGATTAGACAACTAGTTCATCTTTGGTGGCTTTTCCCGCGAGCTAACCTTTCCCGGTCTTTATCGGTGTCTATTAGATCTATGGCCAAGTGAATGTAAGGTGCTATTTAAGACCTACACAAAAATTAATGGGCCTGGTACGTGGATGATTATTAACATTTAAGCGTTTTAACTTCTCAAATAGGATTTCGTTAAACTCCTTTATTTCCAACTGTTTAGTTTCAATTTGGGAAAATTTAGACAATTAAAAAAAAAAAAAAAATAGGATAAGAAAAATTTGAGGTTGGGTTCAGCCTTGAGTTAAGGGTTCAAATCCATCTAAGAACGGCAGATTGTTCCTTCTTATATGGGATTCTTCAAACTTTTTAGAACTTAACTTTTTATTCTTTGAAATACCCCTTTATCAACCAGCCACAAGCAGGTGATAACTACTAGTTCTGACCAATAAAAGTCTCATCAGTAGCCAGAAGGTGGGACTTTGGTCCCATGGTTAAAAGGAGCCATGGTTGAACATGCGCACTATAGTTCCATTCAATCTCTACGGGACTGCCCAAGATGCTTGACCACCACCGCATTCAAACGGGACGACAGAAGTTTTGGTAGTTGGGGGTGTTTATCAACCTGCAGGTTCTCAATGATATAGTAGATATTATCTTGATGTAGAGTTATGGGTTCGAATCGGGTCAAGAAAGATCTGGTACTCAGTGTTTGCACTGTAGGTAGTTCCTCCTTGTAAGGGGTTCCTCAACCATTATGAAAACGAAAAGGAGTATTCTATGTAAGAAAAAGTTATCCACTGGTAGATGATGCCTGCTAGATTGGAGAACTAGCTCGAACGCCTGACATCCACCAAAATAACCCGACTGAGAACTGGTCAAATACACGCCCTGTTGCTCTATCCATTCTATAAGAGTCTGGTAAAGATGCTCCACTTGATTCCAACAGGTGACAGAAGTTTCCCATTTTGCCAATTTTAAAGGAATCTCAGAAGTCAGACCCCCATCTGTCTAGTAGCTGCCATCTTGTAGTAGGGATGTGGGCTTGAATCTGATTAAGCAAAACATAGAACTTTGTGTTTGTTGGTTGCCACTTTGTGTAACTGTTTCTTCGGCTATCAAAAAAAAGAGTATTCAAGGTAAAAAGAAATGATGACCCATCCCTATCTAAATGATGACCGCTCTACTGGACGACTAAATCTGAAACCTCCACGAATAACCAGAATGGGGGGCTTCCAACGAAGCATGTGCACTGCTGATCCATTTATTCTTTGTTGTTCTTCCCAAGATGCATGGTCACCACCACTCCATTCAAACAGACGTCCTATTCTCAATCAATCGGTGAAGATCTCAGCAGTGAGACCTCCACAAATCCAGGAGCTATCCTCTATCCTATGGATGGGTTAGACCTTTAAGTATATTAGATTAACGAAAAGGAAGTGCTGTTTTTCTTTTTTTTAAAAATGGCATACTGGCCAGTGGGTTCTATCTGGTACTGCAGAATAATAATTGAAGTTTAGTTCACTCGTCAAGACAAAGCGGCTTGTTGGCGCCCCACCTGTAACTGAGCACCTATGGCATATGACCTAGGTTGCCCTCCACCACATATGCCCCTGACTTACAGTACCCCTTAATAGGTACAACTGGGGCTCAACACCAAGAAATCCGCCCATCGAGAAAGACTTTTTAATAAAGTACTGCCTCTTTGGCTTTACGCCCCAATAAAGACAGAGATTTCAGTGTTTCCAATGTTGTGTATAAAGGCACGGATGATTGACCTCGTGGAGACCAAAACATCCAACTCCGTGGAGACACCATCACGTGTTTCTCAACGCAGTGATCCAGAACACTGCCCCCAAATATGCAAATGCAAGTAGAGGAGCTGCGGAGACACCATATCGTGTTTCTCAACGCAGGCAGTGAATAGCCAGGTCTTTCCCCGGGAAGGGACAACAAAGGGAAGGGTAGCATCCAATAAAGGTAAACATCCAATAAAGGAAAACCACCTATGCCAAGCATGGTATCCATCCACAGACAGCTGTTTCAGGGGTTTTTCCCCTCATCAGTGTGGAGTAGGAAACTGGCTATCAGGAGCAGTGCCTAGTAGAAAGTCTATAAAGGCACGGATGATTGACCTCGTGGAGACCAAAACATCCAACACCGCGGAGACACCATCACGTGTTTCTCAACGCAGTGATCAAATGTTGTGGGCATCTTCACTCTGTTATCCGGCCCCTGAATGTGACCTACGTGGTAGTCATCCCAAATACTCTTCCAAAAATGTTCTGAAATGCACTAATAATAATGTTTTGCTTTTCTTTTGTTTATGTAGATCAAGATTACTCACAAGAACCAAGCTCCAATGCTGATGGGACCTCCTCCGAGGAACAGTCTCTTCACATCCTTCATCAAAGGAACAATGAGCAGAAACAAAGAGTGAATGACGTTACCTATATGTAAATTCGATGGACATATTGGCCTCTTACCATGTGCTGCTGGGCTTAATAGCTGTATTTGGAATAATGGGCTTGTTTTGACAGTTTTTTTTTAAATTTTACGTTTAATTATTTTAAAGTTAAATTATGATTCTAATTTATTGTAATATTTTTTTTTTTTTATGTTTGGCATGTGCAGTCAGTATTTGTTTCTATGAAGCGACATTACTGCCTGTAATGGTTGCATGCATTGACTTTACTTTTATGCATCTGAATGCTCAGATCAGACTTGTCGTTTCCACATTGCGCACACAAAAGGAAGAAGCGCAGAGAGACGTTTAAAGGAAATATTTTGCTATAGTGGAGAACTGATGAGAACATGGATGCACATCTATAATGATAATTTAAAAGAAAAAAAATATTCTGTAATATCATGTATTTAGAGAAAGCCAGTGTCCAAAATGTCATTACCTAAGGGTCCGTGCACACAACTAAGGCTCGAGCATCTCTGTATGAAAGTGGAGGTGACCGAGGTCCAGTATGGCTCAGTGGCCAGCATTACTATTTCTACACTAATCAAAAAGATTACAAGACCCTCGGCAGAAACTTTTTGCCCCATCCGGTGTAAGCATGTAATTTTGACCTCCTATGATGGGTATTAGTCAAGATGCTATATATCCTGCACTGATCTGTACTCACATCCTCTACTCCAGAGCGGAATTCATAATTCTACTGGCTGCAGAGTTATATCTTCACAGATTCCAGTATTTGTTAATAGCAGGGATTATTCTGGTGATTTATACTCTTGGAAATGTTCTCCTTGTAGACTTAGTGCAGCGGCTGCATCTAGGAAAAAATAGGCAACTGCATCATTGCGGAGGGTGTTTGAGAACTTGCTTACTGGCTAGCTACTTCCAATAACCATCAGAAGTGTGAGTACAGCTCTGGAGAATAACACAGACTGTAACTGATTACAATGTAACTCAGGATCAGTACAGTAAGGAATGGAGAGTGTGTACACTCCGGCAGCAGAATAGTGAGTGCAGCTCTGGAGAATAATACAGGATCAGTAATGTAATGTATGTACACAGTGACTGCACCAGCAGAATAGTGAGCGCAGCTCTGGAGTATAATACAGGATGTAACTCAGGATCAGTAATGTAATGTATGTACACAGTGACTGCACCAGCAGAATAGTGAGTGCAGCTCTGGAGTATAATACAGGAGGTAACTCAGGATCAGTAATGTAATGTATGTACACAGTGACTGCACCAGCAGAATAGTGAGTGCAGCTCTGGAGTATAATACAGGATGTAACTCAGGATCAGTAATGTAATGTATGTACACAGTGACTGCACCAGCAGAATAGTGAGTGCAGCTCTGGAAAATAATACAAGATCAGTAATGTAATGTATGTACTCAGTGACTGCACAAGCAGAATAGTGAGTGCAGCTCTGGAGAATAATACAGGATGTAACTCAGGATCAGTAATGTAATGTATGTACACAGTGACTGCACCAGCAGAATAGTGAGTGCAGCTCTGGAGTATAATACAGGATGTAACTCAGGATCAGCAATGTAATGTATGTACACAGTGACTGCACCAGCAGAATAGTGAGTGCAGCTCTGGAGTATAATACATGATGTAACTTAGGATCAGTAATGTAATGTATGTACACAGTGACTGCACCAGCAGAATAGTGAGTGCAGCTCTGGAGTGTAATACAGGAGGTAACTCAGGATCAGTAATGTAATGTATGTACACAGTGACTGCACCAGCAGAATAGTGAGTGCAGCTCTGGAGTATAATACAGGATGTAACTCAGGATCAGTAATGTAATGTATGTACACAGTGACTGCACCAGCATAATAGTGAGTGCAGCTCTGGGGTATAATACAGGATGTAACTCAGGATCAGTAATGTAATGTATGTACACAGTGACTGCACCAGCATAATAGTGAGTGCAGCTCTGGAGTATAATACAGGAGGTAACTCAGGATCAGTAATGTAATGTATGTACTCAGTGACTGCACCAGCATAATAGTGAGTGCAGCTCTGGGGTATAATACAGGATGTAACTCAGGATCAGTAATGTAATGTATGTACACAGTGACTGCACCAGCAGAATAGTGAGTGCAGCTCTGGGGTACAATACAGGATGTAACTCAGGATCAGTAATGCAATGTATGTACACAGTGACTGCACCAGCAGAATAGTGAGTGCAGCTCTGGATTATAATACAGGGAGCAATTCATAATTGTTACAAGATTGTTTCAAGATAAACAATGTTTTTCAAAGGTGACCTAACTTTTTAAGTGAAACTTTTGGCATACCCATCAGTACTAATTGCAGATAAGCAGAAAACTGTCACCCAAATAGAATTGTGAGATTAGAGACTGGAATATCTCTTTAAAAATATATATTCCACATGGCAAATCATGTTCTGATCAGTTTCTTAATATAGGTTCCTGGCTGTTGGCGATACAATCATTTCTGTCTATACCATAGATTGTATGTACTGTCACCACTAGAGGGAACCTGCGAGCTTACTGCATACAGTTAATATTGAGTTCCATGTTTTAACTGTATGCTGCAAATTCTCAAGCTCCCCCTAGTGGTGGCTGTAGGAAGAAAGATTTTTTTACTAACTTTGTGTCTGCACAGGATTTAGAGATCCGTCTTAAATATTGAAGCTCCAACCACCGTAAAGTTATGTAGTGAAAGTAATGAGCACAGGATTTTTAACTGAAATAATGGACATTGACTTCAATCCATCAATCACGTTCTTGACTTTTATTTTTATTTATCTGAACCTCCTCCATCACAAAAGAGGTATGCATAAATAATTTGTGAAAATCTATACAGTGGCACAAATAACCAATCTGATCTTTAGAAAACACTCACTTAATAAACTGTTTCCCGCCAAAGATTTACTGACTGAGACGTCGGAGTAATGGGTTAATGCATAATTAATCAAGGGCATTGAATGAAATTCACAGCTGAAAAAAATAAATAAATAAATAAATTACAGCACTTTTGATTATCTTGGCAAGTGCTCAGATTACATTCCTGATGCATTAAGTAAACTTTTAAGAAATAGACGTCTGTTGCCGGGTAAGATACCAGCGGCTTTATGTGGATATTAGGGATCATTCTGTAAATTGTTACAAATTTTCATATGCAAAAATTCATATATGTAAATATTTGTAAAGTAATTTAGAGCATATATTTGCAAAGATGCTTATATACCATGGAGAGATTTATAAACCTTTTCCCATTGTAGGATGTAATAGTCGGGTTTGCATGTAAGGAGCATGCTCAAGAGCTGAGCCCGCACCCCATCGAGTCGTACATCAAAACTCAAACCCGTGCAAAGCTTTATCAACTGACAAATAAAAAAGTTATGTCTCCCAAAAAATGGTGAAACAAAGCAATTGTAGAATTACGTTTTTTTCACTATTTGAATGCACCTGAATTTTTTTTTTCCTTTTTCATAATGGAAAAATTATCAAGGTCTCTTTCAAAAATACAATTCCTCCCGCCAAAAAAAACAAGCCCTCATATGGCTCATCTTCCCTTGGAAGAAGCAAAATAAAAAAAAAAGCCCAAAAATTAAAAAAATTAGCAAGGGTGGGAGGATTTCTACGGGATGACCCAACTCAGCAAATTAGGTGATCATTGGGGGTCTCACCACGAGGTCCCCCGGCTATCCTGAGAACTAAGAACGGCACTTGGCTATCCGAGTCATAACGATATTGAATCTGACGGAAGAGTGATCCAAGTGATCGGCAAAATAGACATCATCCCAATGTATTATTTTTGTCAAGTACCCTATGTAAAAAGTGGACCTCGTGGCCAAAATTTGGGTTACGTCCAACATGCCCATAACAAATATTTACACTTCATTTTTGGTGAGCGGACGTTTCCCCGAGAGAAGGTCTAACTCTCTCGATATGACCCAAGACATATGGACATTTGGGGTTTTAGAAGATTGGCTCAATCCTTACAGTTGGTTACCAGTGGGTCAATGTCGGGCTCGTTGAGCGTGGGTTCAAATGAAGGTTTACAAAATATCCATTTGTAGAAATTCTTAAAGAAAAAAGAGTTTTCAGATACTCGATGGGATTCATCTAGATTGCACATCGTTTTGGGATGGACACCATTAAGTGTTTATCTCAGTGAGTGTTGGTGCAGGTTACAAATCACATAAGTTCTACTTTTGCACTGCATGGTGCTCAAAAAATCAGTGACCTCCTAAGTTAATCTTTGCATGAGCTGCTCCGAATGTAGACTGCAGAACGTTCTTCTTGTTTGGTTGGAATGTGGGGGCAATTATTACGAATTCAAGTATTTTATCTCCCGTTCAAAATACATTTCTGGAAGCGCCGAGGGGTGCAGTTTTTATTATTTTAACTAGATGTAGACTTTATTATTTTTTAAATTGTGCATTTTAATTAAAAAGTATTCAATGATTTTCCACTATAGAGAAGACCATTGATGTATCCCTTATCCCCCAAATATTGTGCTACCATTATGTAGAAAGTTACTATACACTATACATAAGATTGAAATTTATTCAGCCAGCCACTGATGATTGGAACCAAAGAAGGTTACCAATTAGCATTTTTAAGGTGGAGCCGCCCACGAGGAGCCCTTGTGAATCTGGATCCAAACAAAAAGAGTTAAGTTGTTCCGTACAGTATGTAGAGTTGTGGTGACAAGTCGTGGCAGCATGCACTTTATATAAGACTACTGATTCAAAAATGTTTTCGAGAAGTGGAAACGTTCATCTGTTCGGCATTGCACGTTAATTTATCTTGTATATAAAGCATGTGGACCTGTATTTGTTTTTGCTTAGACAATGTTAATTATTCTGGTTACCGATCCCCTGTATGGAGTATAGTATTTTTTTACGAGATGCTTATTATAAATGAATTAATTGCTAACTACTAGTTCTGAAAAGTATTACGCATACAATTAAGATTTACAATGAGTTAAATGTGCTAAATTATGGTTTGGTTAAGAAAATAATATTTTTTTATAAAGGGTCCTTGACCTAGATCTTTCTAGACTGTGGGTGAGACCATTAGACTTCTTAGACCTTTTTCTAAGATATCAAGATGTTTTAATGACTCCTTATTTCATGGAAAACCATTTATATTTCCAAACATTTTGAAATTGAACCTTATTTCAAAATGAAGTCTCAATTTTTCACTTTCGCATATTTTTAAAAATTTGCTAATGCTTTGAGTCGATAAACTGTCCTTTGACCGAGACCCTTTAAGACTAGTGCTGGGACCATGAAATTTCTTCTAAGCCGTCAAGTCAGAAATCTTATTTTATACATCATTGAATGAGGTTTTAGAATCCAGACGTTATAATTCTTAACCTGAGATATAATAAGTCAGAATTGATGAAGTTATACCCAAAGTACTAGAAATCAAATCCAATGAAACTCAAGAATTTGAAGTTCTTTTTATGTCCAAATTCAAGACACGGGAAGACAGGCGCTTAGATTAAAAACACAAGGCTGTAGAAGTCAGACTCAAGAAATTTGTTTCTAAGGTACTGGAAACCAAACTGAGGAATCAAAACACAGAGGTTGTGAATTAGAACCCAAAATACTAAAATTCAGGTTGTAGGAACTTGAATATGAGATACCGTAAAGGTTTCCTGTCACTTGGCGCTGTTCTCCTGAATCCGGCGCTGTTTTTCTTTTGTTCCTGCTCCTCTCTGTTCCTGAGATATGGCTTCTTCTTCCCTGTATGTAAATCTAGTATTTAGACTTCTTTTTAGCTAAGTGGGTGTGGCCATCAGCTCAGTGGGTGACCACTCTCAGATAGTTAAAAAGACTAGATCTAAATACAGGGAAGAGGGGGCCGTATTTCAGGAAGTTAAAGGCCTAGGAACAAAAGAAAAACATCACTGGATTCAGGAGAACTTCAGCATTTACACCAGATAGCAAAATTACATATTTATGAAAAATGAAAGGACCCCTTTAAGTCAAAACCTATAGATATGATCTTCATATACTGGAAATAATATGTCAAACTTCCTCAAGGCAAGAAGATAGAATGTTATCATATATTTGTATGTCATTGCTGGGGTATTTGGAGCTCAGAATCAGAAAGAAATCAGCACTAAACATTGAACCTTTAAGGAATGCGCTGAGGGAAAATGAGGACCTAAAGGGTGGTACTGTAACAAAGCATATCCAAATGCCGCAATTAATAATTCTTGTGTAATTCTGTATTATTTTTATACCATGGCTTAAAGACGTGGGGAAGGATACAAGTATTCAAAGCACCCCTCCCAAAAAAATAACAACAACAAAAATAATCCTCTGACATGCTCCACCACTTTAAGTGAAAAATTCTAGTATTAACAAAAAAAAATGTTTTTCCAAACCATAATTTTTTCACATTTTCCTTATTTGTAAATTTCTTTTCATAGTTCAATTATTTACAACACATTTTTATTCAATCAATACAACAGTAATGAAAAGAAATAGTAACAGTAGAATAAATGCCTTAAACACAACAAAAATCCATCAATGCAATTTCCAAAAACTTTTGCAAAAGTTTTAAATGTGACCCTCTTCCCTCCCCCCTTTTGCAAACAGTACATGTCAAACAAGATACTATGGAAATATCCAAAATCAGATTTTCTGCCTTAATCCAAAGACCTCCTCTCGTTCAGCTTGATTAAACATATCTGTGTATATTTGATTCTATAGACTGAAATATCGGTTTATTTCCTGCCACTAAGTGAAATGCGACGGTGAAGTTGTAGAAGTCGTTAATTTTGCAACCACACCGTACATTTTGCACTTTTTTGAATTTATGTAAATGTTTACAAAGCACATAAGTTAAGGGAACATACCAGAGAAAACTGATACACTGTGTTATGCCTGGTGTTCCGCAGGGGCGGAGTCATCTCTTTTGTGTTTTGTTTGCTCTGCCCCTGAGGTCTTGGACCTGGCACAATATCTTCACTTCTCCCTGGATTGTTCCTCTAAAACAAAGTCTTGAGAAAACCAAGGTAAATTAAGTTTTCTCTTTGTTGTGCGTTACATGAAATGAGCATTCCACCTATTGTAATAATGAACTTTATAACCTATATCTTAATATATGTGTATGCAATATTTGTTATTTGTTGTCAATATTTTTTTTAATGATGCAATATATTGAGGCAGTTGTCTTTTGTCACAATTGTACATGTGATTGATAGAAAAAAAAAATATGGAAAATGACTGTCATGTACATGGCGATTAGTAAACTGAATTTCTTTGTGCAGGCGTGATATCTAATTATCTAATGCTATCTATACACACTGTTAATTCTCAGAACGGTCCTAAAAAAATCAATGGGTTATAAGATATAATGGTTTTTGGGGTGGATGTACACAATGGCAGGAGTAAACACTCCAACTGTTCTTAATAAAGTTCCCCTTAAAGGCACCCATAAAATGTCTTCTTCTAAGGTTCCACCTAGCTTTTCTGCCATTTTCTTTATAGAATTTCAGAACTTGAGACCCAAAGCAAGGTCAGATGCCTTGGACAACCACTAGCGAACAATTCTGTTGATCAAAGAAGGTCGCTCATGATCAAAAATAACTAACCCATCTTAAAGATTTATTTCAATCTTTAGAAGTTATCAACTAATCATTGGATAAGCGATAACTTGCTGATTATTGGGACCCCCCAATGATCCCAAGAACTTTTCCTTTGTCGAGCCCCATCTAAATAGAGTGCTAACTCAACATGCTCATCACAGCTCCATTCATTCCTTGTGGATCTGCCATGGGGTGGAGAACTGGGCTCAGCTTTCTCCGGCACTCCAATGAATGGAGTGGTGGCCCAGGAATGCTCACCAACGTCAATTTGAAGGTTGGTGAGCATTCCTGGGCCATCACTCCATTCAGACAGGACTCTGCAGTATTCGGTCCCCAACCGATCAGCAAGATGTCATCTATCCTATATATGGGAACAATAATTTAATGATAGGCCATCAACATCTATTCCTGGAAAGTCACTTAAAGAAACTCTAGGAGACCCATATCTGATCTTGTTTGTCCACCACGATGGCTTTCATTTTGGAACATCTCTAATTTGACTCTGGCTCAGTTAGTTCATTTACTACGAAAGTTGAACAGTTTTGCAAATTCTCTAATATTTCTTGTATCTAATTTGCACTTGTCTTGTAAGAGAACCTACCTAAGGGGATATATCACAGAGGCTGGAGAGACATCTATCTGAGATGGTTTAGTGACTCCAGCATTGAGCAGGGGGTTGGACCAGATCACCCAGGAGGTCCCTTCCAACTCGAACATTCTAGGATTCTATGATAAATGCCCCTTTATATCAAAAAGACCCAGAGATGTGCGATAGAGCTCCTCTGCCTTAGTGTCATCAGTGTCCCTATTACAACAGTCCTAAATTATCAATTTGATATTTTCTTAATCAAAATCTTCTTCTACATGAATGTCCACATATTAGCTAGGAGATATAGCTTTAGGTAAGGTGAGAGGACATTTATTAGGGTGGGTATTGGATCAACAAACTGTTACTATGATAAGACTGGATGGCCAGAACACCTAATGTGAAGTTCTCTTTTAAAGGGGTTGTCCAGGCGGGTACAAGTCTGCAGTCACTCTATGTAACTGCAGACTTGTGAATCTTCACCTCGTGCAGTGTGCACACTGTCAAGATTCCCTGGTGAAGGCCATAGGATAGCAGGTGAGCGCGTGACCAAAATTATGCAATTTACGCACATGCAGTCTAGACTTTCGCAGCCTTGCTGGATAGGTCTATTTGGAATGTGTCCGGAAGTTTGCAAATTGCACAATTGCAGTCACATGATATTGGTCGCCCAAAATGATGCGATCTACACTCATGTAGTCACATGCAGACTAGATGTGCGCAGCCTTGATGGATAGGTCTAGTTGGAATGTGTCCGGAAGTTTGCAAATCGCGCAATTGCAGTCACATGATATTGGTCGCCCAAAATGATGCGATTTACACTCATGCAGTCACATGCAGACTAGATGTGCACAGCCTTGCTGGATAGGTCTAGTTGGAATGTGTCTGGAAGTATGCAGATCGCGCAATTGCGGTCACATGATATTGGTCATAATATTGGACATCATGGCAAATGGAGATCTTGTACATCAGTGAGAAAAGTGGATAGAATGGCGCCTGACAGTAAAAAGAAATCCTGAAGCTATGTCTGAGAATGCAGAAAAGATAGGTACAAGATAACTTTTCTAGACGTTTAAATAGTAAAAAGTTGAAAAGGAAAATTTTAAAATTTCAAAAAAAAAATAATAAAAAACCCCCAGCAAACTTTGACTAGAAAAAGTGGAACTGTATTTGTATGGGTGGAGAATATGACCTCCTACTTCGGTATTTCAGCAACGAGCAAGTTGCACTGTTAAAGCATGATGGTAAATTGCTGTCATTGTAGACACAGGTTGCTGATCGCTGACAGTGTCCTGAGCGCAGTACAGAGCTGAGCGGAGACGAAGCTACATGGCTTGTGCCTCACTGATTGTCGACACGTCCTGAAAGTGTGAACTTTGTATGTTATTTTTGCTTATTTTATTGTTACAATTGAGAATTAAATTCCGCACTTTCAAGGATCCCTGTGTGCTGCTTCTTTTATAGACATGGATTTGTTTGGAACAAATAGAAATTTGCATCACAAATATGAGCAGACATGAGCAAACCTTCAAAAATCACTTTTACCTACAATTTGAATGTAAATGAAATCTGTGTCAAACCATTCAGTGCGTCTTGTATGACATCGTGTGACGGGATGACATCTTCAGCTGCTTCCTCGGGTAGACAGAGGAACACTTTCCTAGTGAAACACCTGCTGGTTTATTAAAGTCCGCAACAACAAAAGCAGAACCTTCCTGGCTCAATGGAAAAACAAAACAGAGTTCAGCAGAGTCCTTTCTCTGCAGGTTTCAACCTGCAGACACCACACACTGCCCTCAGCTCTTCCTTGGAGCTACGTGGGAGTGCCTCCTCTCCCAAGACACAACACACACTGACTCTCATGGCCTGGCATTTAACACCCATGTGATGGTCACATGACCATGACCTCACACAGGTTCTGTCAGGACTCTGCATGTGGAGATACCGTTGACCTCTTGTACATAGGGGAAGTATTATAGTAGTTATATTCTTGCACATAGGGGCAGTATTATAGTAGTTATATTCTTGTATATAGGAGCAGTATTAAATTAGTTTTATTCTTGTACATAGGAGCAGTATTATAGTAGTTATATTCTTGTACATAGGGGCAGTATTATAGTAGTTATATTCTTGTACATAGGAGCAGTATTATAGTAGTTATATTCTTGTACATAGGAGCAGTATTAAATTAGTTTTATTCTTGTACATAGGAGCAGTATTATAGTAGTTATATTCTTGTACATAGGAGCAGTTTTATAGTAGTTATATTATTGTACATAGGGGCAGTATTATAGTAGTTATATTCTTGTACATAGGAGCAGTTTTATAGTAGTTATATTCTTGTACATAGGGGCAACATTATTATTATTATTTATTATTATAGCACCATTTATTCCATGGCGCTTTACATGTGAGGAGGGGTATACATAATCAAAACAAGTACAATAATCTTGAACAATACAAGTCACAGCTGGTACAGGAGGAGAGAGGACCCTGCCCGCGAGGGCTCACAATCTACAAGGGATGGGTGAGGATACAGTAGGTGAGGATAGGGCTGGCCGTGCAGTGGTTTGGTCGATCGGTGGTCACTGCAGGTTATAGGCTTGTCTGAAGAGGTGGGTCTTCAGGTTCTTTTTGAAGGTTTCGATGGTAGGTGAGAGTCTGATGTGTTGTGGTAGAGAGTTCCAGAGTAGGGGTGATGCGAGAGAGAAATCTTGTATGCGAATGTGGGAAGAGGAGATAAGAGGGGAGTAGAGTAGGAGATCTTGTGAGGATCGGAGGTTGCATGCAGGAAAATACCGGGAGATGAGGTCACAGATGTATGGAGGAGACAGGTTGTGGATGGCTTTGTATGTCATGGTTAGGCTTTAGTACTGGAGTCTCTGGGTAATGGGGAGCCAGTGATGGGATTGACAGAGGGGAGAGGCCGGGGAATAGTGGGGGGACAGGTGGATTAGTCGGGCAGCAGAGTTTAGAATAGATTGGAGGGGTGTGAAAGTGTTAGAGGGGAGGCCACAGAGCAGGAGGTTACAGTAGTCGAGGCGGGAGATGATGAGGGCATGCACTAGGGTTTTTGCAGATTCTTGGTTTAAAAATGTACGGATCCGTGAAATATTTTTGAGTTGAAGGCGGCAGGAAGTGGAAAGGGCTTGGATATGAGGTTTGAAGGAGAGATCAGTGTCAAGGATTACCCCGAGGCAGCAAGCTTGTGAGACCGGGGAGAGTGGGCAGACGTTTACTGTAAAAGATAGGTTCGTTGGGGGGGTCGCGTGAGATGGGGGAAAGATGATGAATTCTGTTTTGTCCATGTTAAGTTTTAGAAATCTAGCGGAGAAGGATGAAATAGTGACAGACATTGAGGGATTCTTGTTAGTATGGAGGTGATATCTGGTCCAGAGATGTAGATCTGTGTGTCGTCAGCATAGAGATGATACTGAAAGCCATGAGATTCTATGAGCTGTCCCAGGCCAAAGGTGTAAATGGAGAAGAGCAGGGGCCCAAGGACTGAACCTTGCGGGACTCCGAGAGATAGGGGGCGAGGTGAGGAGGTGGTGTGTGAGTGGGAGACGCTGAATGTCCGGACTGTTAGGTATGATGATATCCAGGATAGGGCCAAGTCTGTGATGCCAAGGGATGAAAGGGTCCGCAGCAACAGGGAATGGTCCACTGTGTCAAAGGCAGAGGACAGGTCCAGGAGGAGGAGGATAGAGTAGTGTCGCTTGCTCTTGGCGGTTAATAGGTCATTGTATATAGTAGTTATACTCTTGTACATAGGAGCAGTATTATAGTAGTTATATTCTTGCATATACACTGCCCTCAGCTCCTCCTTGGAGCTATGTGAGAGTGTCTCCTCTCCCAAGACACAACACACACTGACTCTCATGGCCAGGCATTTAACACCCATGTGATGGTCACATGACCATGACCTCACGCAGGTTCTGTCAGGACTCTGCATGTGGAGATACCATTGACCTCTTGTACATAGGGGCAGTATTATAGTAGTTATATTCTTGTACATAGGGTGCAGTATTATAGTAGTTATATTCTTGTACATAGGGGCAGTATTATAGTAGTTATATTCTTGTACATAGGGAGCAGTATAATAGTATTTATATTCTTGTACATAGGGGCAGTATTATAGTAGTTATATTCTTGTACATAAGGGGCAGTATTACAGTATAGTAGTTATATTCTTGTACATAGGGGACAGTATTATAGTAGTTATATTCTTGTAAATAGGAGCAGTATTATAGTAGTTATATTCTTGTAAATAGGAGCATTATTATAGTAGTTATATCCTTGTACGTAGGAGCAGTATTATAGTACATAGTACATCACCCAGCTTTGCACACAGACTTTCCTCTGCTCCTAGCATTCTCATGGTATGCCTTTCAGCTTACCCCAGTGTTATTTATGACCTTGTTTACTCTGGCTTGATTGTATGCATCTGGTCCACTCTTAATTCTCTGACCAAGATGAGCAGAGACCACTCCTCTCTGCTTCACACCTGAACGCACTTAGTTGTACATATATTGCATAGCAAAAGTCTGCAATGACTTTAGTCTGCTGTGTGATTCCCATAAGTGTGTCCTTGAAGTGTGAAGATTAATTTTAGAATTAAAACCAGAATTGAACCAGAAGGGAACTGAAGGTAACTGGCCAGTCACTGTAAACAATGTTTATGTTTGTTTTCACTTTCACCCCTATAATCCTTCACTTTCTGCTAACTCCCCTAATCCCTACTCCTAGTAAGGAACTGTTCATCTCTTCTTCAATCCTCTCCATCCACCTCACCTCCTCCTCAGAACTCTTCCTTAACCTACAATCCTCTGCCTCCAAGCACAGACAGCCCCCTCATGCCCTCTCCTGCTCCCACCTGCTAACACTATCTCTGCTCCTTCTAACTGCTGGTGATATCTCTCCAAATCCTGGTCCTCCTCACCACATCCCCACAGTAAGTTCTACCTCTCATCTACGCTCTATCACAACCTTCCGTAACCTCTCTAACCTTATACCCATTCACTCAGCCCCCGCTTCCCCAGTCCCACTAACAGGAGCTCTGTGGAACGCTGGCTCTGTCTGCAACAAGCTTTCCTACATCCATGATCTTTTTGTTACTACCAAACTTTCCTTCCTCGCCATCACCGAAACCTGGCTCACCCCTTTTGACACAGCCTCTCCTGCTGCACTTTCGTAAGGTGGCTTCCACCTTTCTCACACCCCCCACCCCAGCAGCAAACATCGCGGAGGAGTTGGTTTTCTCCTGTCAGATACTTGCTCCTTCACCCTAATCCCACTGCCACCCTCTGTTACCCTCCCTTCCTTTGAGGTGCACTCTGCGCATCTACTCCCCCTCCAACTGGCTGTCATCTACCGCCCCCCAGGGACAGCCACCACCTTCTTTGACCACTTTACCACCTGGCTACTTCATTTCCTTTCCACGGACATCCCCACTATCATCATGGGCGACTTCAACATCCCCATTGACACTTCCCTTTCAGCTGCCACTAAACTTCTATCTCTCACTTCCTCCTTCGGCCTCACTCAATGGTCTTCTGCAGACACTCACAAAGATGGCCACACACTGGACCTCATCTTCACCCGCCTCTGCTCCCTATCTAACCTCTCTAACTCATCTCTTCCTCTCTCTGACCACAACCTTCTCACATTCTCTTCCCTCTCCACTCCATGTCTACAATCCCCACTCCACAAACTTTCACACCCTCGCAGAAATCTTAAACACATTGATCTACACTCATTCTCTGAATCCCTCCTCCCTCTCACAGATATAAGTTCCTTACACAATGCGGATGACGCTGCCGCTCTATATAACACCACAATAGCTGTAGCTTTGGAATCTGCTGCCCCACTTACACATACCACAGCTTGCAAAATCAACAGACAGCCCTGGCACACCAGCCTGACTAAAGAACTGAGGCGAGCTTCCAGGGCTGCTGAGCGCAGATGGAAAAGATCCCACTCCAATGAGCACTTCATCGCATTCAAACACTCCCTCACTACTTTCAAGACCACACTCGCCACAGCTAAACAAACCTACTTCTCATCTCTCATATCCTCCCTGTCTCACAACCCTAAACAGTTATTCAACACCTTCAATTCTCTCATCCATCCCCCAGCACCTCCTCCCTCCCCACTAATCTCAGCTGAAGACTTTACCTCATTTTTCAAGCAGAAGATTGATAACATCAGAGACAGTTTTGGTCAACAACCCCCAGAGCCCTTCCTCCTGACTTCCCAGCCCTCCACCTCCAAAACCAACTTCTCCATCATTACAGAAGATCGGCTCTCCACTCTACTCTCAAGATCACATCTCACCACCAGTGTACTTGACCCGATCCCATCCCACTTCATCCCAAACCTCACCACAGTCTTCATCCCAACCCTAACCCATCTCTTCAACCTATCACTAACAACTGGTGTTTTCCCCTCAAGCTTTAAACATGCCTCAATCACACCTATCCTCAAAAAGCCCTCTTTTGACCCATCCTCTATATCTAGCTATCGCCCTATATCACTTCTCCCCTATGCCTCCAAACTACTGGAACAACACGTCTACCTTGAACTGTCCTCCCATCTCTCTTCTTGCTCCCTCTTTGACCGCCTACAATCTGGCTTCCGGTCACACCATTCCACTGAAACTGCCCTAACTAAGGTCACCAACGACCTCTTAACCGCCAAGAGCAAGCGACACTACTCTGTCCTCTTCCTCCTCGACCTGTCGGCTGCCTTTGACACAGTGGACCATTCCCTATTACTACAAACCCTCTCATCCCTTGGCATCACAGACTTGGCCCTATCCTGGATCTGGAACAGACCGGACATTCAGCGTCTCCCACTCATACACCACCTCCTCACCTCGCCCCCTATCTGTTGGAGTCCCACAAGGTTCAGTCCTAGGGCCCCTGCTCTTCTCCATTTATACTTTTGGCCTGGGACAGCTCATAGAATCTCATGGCTTTCAGTATCATCTCCACTATTCATCCTTCTTCTCCGCTAGATTTCTGAAACTTAACATGGACAAAACAGAATTCATCATCTTTCCCCCATCTCACGTGACCCTTCCCCCCCCCCAACGAATTTATCCATTACAGTAAATGGCTGCCCACTCTCCCAAGTCCCACAAGCTCGCTGCCTCTGGGTAATCCTTGATGCTGATCTCTCCTTCAAACCACATATCCAAGCCCTTTCCACTTCCTGCCGACTTCAACTCAAAAATATTTCACAAATCCGTTCATTCCTCAACCAAGAATCTGCAAAAACCCTAGTCCATGCCCTCATCATGTCTCGCCTTGACTACTGCAACCTCCTGCTTTGTGGCCTCCCCTCTAACACTCTCGCACCCCTCCAATCTATTCTAAACTCTGCTGCCCGATTATTCCACCTGTCCCCCCGCTACTCCCTAGCTTCTCCCCTCTGTCAATCCCTTCACTGACTCCCCATTGCCCAGAGACTCCAGTACAAAACTCTAACCATGACGTACAAAGCCATCCACAACCTGTCTCCTCCATACATCTGTGACATGGTCTCCCGGTACTTACCTACACGCAACCTCCAATCCTCACAAGATCTCCTTCTCTACTCCCCTCTTATCTCCTCTTCCCACAATCGCATACAAGATTTCTCTCGCGTATCACCCCTACTCTGGAACCCTCTATCACAACACATCAGACTCTCACCTACCATCGAAACCTTCAAAAAGAACCTGAAGACCCACCTCTTCCGACAAGCCTACAACCTGCAGTAACCACCGATCGACCAAACTGCTGCATGACCATCTCTACCCTCACCTACTGTATCCTCACCCATCCCTTGTAGATTGTGAGCCCTCGCGGGCAGGGTCCTCTCTCCTCCTGTACCAGTTATGACTTGTATTGTTTAAGATTATTGTACTTGTTTTTATTATGTATACCCCTCCTCACATGTAAAGCGCCATGGAATAAATGGCGCTATAACAATAAATAATAATAATAGTTATATTCTTGTACATAGGGGCAGTATTATAGTAGTTATATTCTTGTACATAGGGGCAGTATTATAGTAGTTATATTCTTGTACATAGGAGCAGGATTATAGTAGTTATATTCTTGTACATAGGAGCAGTATTATAGTAGTTATATTCTTGTACATAGGGGCAGTATTATAGTAGTTATATTCTTGTACATAGGAGCAGTATTATAGTAGTTATATTCTTGTACATAGGGGCAGTATTATAGTAGTTATATTCTTGTACATAGGGGCAGTATTATAGTAGATATATTCTTGCAGATAGGAGCAGTATTATAGTAGTTATATTCTTGTACATAGGAGCAGTATTATAGTAGTCATATTCTTGTACATAGGAGCAGTATTATAGTAGTTATATTCTTGTACATAGGAGCAGTATTATAGTAGTTATATTCTTGTACATAGGGGCAGTATTATAGTAGTTATATTCTTGTACATAGGGGCAGTATTATAGTAGATATATTCTTGCACATAGGGGGCAGTATTACATTACAAATATCAAAAGACTGACCATCACTTCCAAACAGAAATCAGGTGTGAACAGATGCTTACTAAGAGTAGCCATCTCCATATATAACCAACCAACAAAGTAGCACTCTGTAGCATGCAAACATGACATAAATGATATTTGAATTGCATTACTGCACTAGAAAATATGAAACATTGAGAATACTTAGCCCATAATTTGGCCAATTCATTTGTAACTGGCAGCCACGATAAGGCTTTTCTCGTTGCTGGGAACCTGCCTAATGTGAATCCTCTCTGAGACTGAAGTCTACATTTATATGGAAACGGTCAGTCTTTTGATATTTTTATAAGAGAGGAATTTCAGGAAATGACTGTAGAAAATAGAAATAACGGATAAGGCAATGTATATGCAGGAATACTCTTTATATAGAAGAATCTTTATCATGTTCACACACTGTGTGTTTTGCTGTGGATCCGCAGCGTTTGCGCAGCTGCGGGTCAACAGCGGTTTCCCATGTGTACAATGTAAACCTATGGAAAACGAAATCCACAGTGCACATGCTGCGGAAAAAAACGTGCCGAAACGCAGCAGTTTACATTCCGCAGCATGTCAATTGTGCGGAATCCGCAGCGGTTTTACACCTGCTCCATAATAGAAAACCGCAGGTGTAAAACCGCAGTGGAATCCGCACAAAAACCGCGGTAAATCCGTGATAAATCCGCAGGAAAACTGCAGTGTTTATAGCCTGCAGATTTATCAAATCCACTGCAGAAAAATCCGCAGTGGACCATTTCTACGTGTGCATGTACGCTTAAAGGTCATTTTCTTTTTAGTTCTTCAGGAGCACACCGCTCCTCTGCTTCCTGGGGCACTCCCCTCCTCGTGACTGACAGCTCACACCAGCACAATGACTGCATCGATGCTCCGATCTCTGCTTTCTCTGATGCTGTTGGCAGAGGTAGTTTTTTTCTCTGCAGCATTGGTGGTGCGCGGGGGGACAGAGGTTGTATAGAAAACGGTTTGCAAGTGCAAGCTCCTTTTCTTGAAAATTGACGACGACTGCACAGGTTGCCAGTAATATAAGCAAGGAGCTGTAAGCTATAGAATTAAAAATCACATTGTTCTTGAGAATGGAGAGGATTTTTAATAAGAGGTGAATTACAAAGCTGCTTATTTATACAAGCATTTTGAGACAGAAGTTGACACAATGCCTTTAAGAACCTTATTAAAAAAAATCAAACATCCCATTTTACTGACCACGTGATGTGCTTCAGCTTTGCATAAATCTTGGAGGTCACATCCTCTGGGTTCATTTATCAAGTGTACAATCTTTATGTGCATAATGCACATACATTTTTGCTGTATAGATTGGGACAGAATTAGATGAGTCATCTCTTTATCATTAGACATTATTCAGATTTATGCTGTAAGAGGGCTGGATAAGGCAGGATAGGAACACAATGCATGCAAATAAGGTAGGCAGCTCCCCTGCCACGTCCCACAGCTCCCCTGCCACTTCCCGGGAGAGGGATTTGTACTCCATTACTTCCCATTAACCTATTGACACATTTATATCCAGAAACCAAGCTCCAGTGAAGTACATACCTCGCTGTTCTGTCAAAATACTGACCCCAATGTAGACTATTCCTAAATACTGACTCCAATGTAGACTATCTATATATATAATTGTCTAAGGGTTTTTCTGTCTGTCTGTCTGTCTTTCTGTCTGTCTGTCTGTCCTGGAAATCCCGGCTCTCTGATTGGTCGAGGCCGCCAGGCCTCGACCAATCAGAGACCGGCACAGCATCGACGTAGAAATCCAGCGCACAGCGACGATGATGTCATAATGGTTGCCATGGCGACGATGATGTCATAAAGGTTGCCTCGACCAATCAGCGACGGGCACAGTCTGCCGCGAATTCTGGAATCATCATTGTCCATATATTACAGGGACATGCATATTCTAGAATACCCGATGCGTTAGAATCGGGCCACAATCTAGTTCCTAAATAATGACCCCAATGTAGACTATTCCTAAATAATGACCCCAATGTAGACTATTCCTAAATAATGACCCCAATGTAGACTATTCCTAAATGCTGACCCCAATGTAGACTATTCCTAAATAATGACCCCAATGTAGACTATTCCTAAATAATGACCCCAATGTAGACTATTCCTAAATGCTGACCCCAATGTAGACTATTCCTAAATAATGACCCCAATGTAGACTATTCCTAAATAATGACCCCAATGTAGACTATTCCTAAATGCTGACCCCAATGTAGACTATTCCTAAATACTGACCCCAATGTAGACTATTCCTAAATACTGACCTCAATGTAGACTATTCCTAAATAATGACCCCAATGTAGACTATTCCTAAATAATGACCCCAATGTAGACTATTCCTAAATAATGACCCCAATGTAGACTATTCCTAAATGCTGACCCCAATGTAGACTATTCCTAAATAATGACCCCAATGTAGACTATTCCTAAATAATGACCCCAATGTAGACTATTCCTAAATGCTGACCCCAATGTAGACTATTCCTAAATAATGACCCCAATGTAGACTATTCCTAAATAATGACCCCAATGTAGACTATTCCTAAATGCTGACCCCAATGTAGACTATTCCTAAATACTGACCCCAATGTAGACTATTCCTAAATACTGACCTCAATGTAGACTATTCCTAAATAATGACTCCAATGTAGATTATTCCTAAATACTGACCCCAATGTAGACTATTCCTCAATACTGACCCCAATGTAGACTATTCCTAAATAATGACCCCAATGTAGACTATTCCTAGATACTGACCTCAATGTAGACTATTCCTAAATACTGACCCCAATGTAGACTATTCCTAAATACTGACCCCAATGTAGACTATTCCTAAATACTGACTCCAATGTAGATTATTCCTAAATACTGATCCCAATGTAGACTATTCCTAAATACTGACCCCAATGTAGACTATTCCTAAATAATGACCCCAATGTAGACTATTCCTAAATACTTACTCCAATGTAGACTATTCCTAAATAATGACCCCAATGTAGACAATAATAATAATAATCTTTATTTTTTATATAGCGCTAACATATTCCGCAGCGCTTTACATTTTGCACACATTATTCCTAAATACTGACTCCAATGTAGACTATTCCTAAATACTGACTCCAATGTAGATGGAGCGCCCCCAGACACAGGGCCACGAGTTCTCGGTACCGGGCCTCTCTGGTTCGGTTCTGAGGCTGTCACGGTGGCTAGACCCGGTCCGCGACCCTGCTAAGGGGTGTCCAATAAAGGTGGTACAGTCTGTCAGGGGTTCGTGACGCCACTTGTGCTGTTCGGTCAGGGTGACCGATGCTGCTGTGGGGTCCGCTGGGGTGATGAAATGGCAGCTGGATGGTATACCTTCCCACAGGTGAAGTATGTCCCCAGGGCTTCCCAGTAAGGTGGATGGTGATGGTGTGAGGTGCAGTCAATAACGAGGACACAAGGTTGCAGTCTCTTTACCTCTTTACTGAAGACTTCAGGATCTGCAATCCAGAGCACGCTTAACAGGGCTATCTGAGACCGGCCGGTCCGATGGGCACTTCCAGAATTCCCTTTGCAGATGGAAATCGTTGCCCACCAATAGCGCCTGTGTGTTGTAGTGCTACCCTGCTGAGCATTCGGAATAGTCCTCACAACTGCTGTTCTCTTTCGTTCGTTCTTTACAGCTCTCTCTCTTTAGTTCCAGATGTTTCTAGTTCAACGTCCCCCAGGTATGTTATGGCTAGGATGCACCCGTATGACGGGAAGGCCTGGAGGTCTTCCGGGACCCTAGAGTCGCTCTCCCACTGTTGCCCCCTATGTCTTCATAGGTGTTTAGGTTAGACAGCCAACCTATAATTAACTGTCCTGCGGAGTTTGAAGTAAGGCGTAGAGTCAGTTACTCCCTCGGTGTTCCGGCCTCAGTAGGATGTTATGCGCCTCAGTAGGATGTTGCCTCGGTCTCACGGCACGACTCCTACTGGTTCTCCTTTGTGCTTGATCTCATTTCTCACTGTCTCACAATATCCTTCGCTTCGTGTCTCTTTCTTGGATATCGCCACAAGGTAGTGCAGGCGCGGTTCCGTAACATTCTGTTCTGGTCGCTAGGTACCTGCCAGGTTCCCTCGCCTGACAGGGACCCCCCTGTGTCTTCTCCCTGCAACACCCCCTGCCATGGGATGTTGCCTGAATCCAACCAAGTCAGCTTCTGACTAACTTTCTATCCAACCCCTAGTTTTACCAGTGTGAGGAGGGGCCCAATAAATAAAGCCTTTTGCTCCCCCTAGAGGCCGGAGTGTGAAGTTTAATGTGTGCTGGTGATACCTGGTCAGTGGAATTCCTTCAGTGCCATCAGATGTACCGTCACTCCCCTTAGTGGCAGAGCGTCATACTGCAACGACCAGATCTCTGGGGTGCTGCATAGACTATTCCTAAATAATGACCCCAATGTAGACTATTCCTAAATACTGACCCCAATGTAGACTATTCCTAAATACTGACTCCAATGTAGACTATTCCTAAATGCTGACCCCAATGTAGACTATTCCTAAATACTGACTCCATTGTAGACTATTCCTAAATAATGACCCCAATGTAGTCTATTCCTAAATACTGACTCCAATGTAGACTATTCCTAAATGCTGACCCCAATGTAGACTATTCCTAAATACTGACTCCAATGTAGACTATTCCTAAATGCTGACCCCAATGTAGACTATTCCTAAATAATGACCCCAATGTAGACTATTCCTAAATACTGACCCCAATGTAGACTATTCCTAAATACTGACTCCAATGTAGACTATTCCTAAATAATGACACTCTACTGAAACTGCCCTCACTAAAGTCTCTAATGACCTACTAACAGCTAAATCTAATGGTCACTACTCCATGCTAATTCTCTTGGATCTCTCTGCAGCATTTGATACTGTGGATCATCATCTCCTCCTCACTATGCTCCGCTCCATCGGCCTCAAGGACACCGTTCTCTCCTGGTTCTCCTCCTATCTCTCTGACCGATCCTTCACTGTATGTTTCGCTGGTTCCTCCTCCTCTCACCTTCCCCTTACTGTTGGGGTTCCTCAAGGATCAGTCCTAGGCCCCCTCCTCTTCTCTTTGTATACTGCCCCTATTGGACAAACAATCAGTAGATTTGGCTTCCAGTACCATCTCTATGCTGACGACACCCAACTATACACTTCTTCTCCTGATCTCACGCCTGCCTTATTAGAAAACACCAGTGATTGTCTTACCGCTGTCTCTAGCATCATGTCCTCCCTCTATCTGAAACTAAACCTGTCAAAAACTGAACTCCTCGTGTTTTCTCCCTCTACTAACCTACCTTTGCCTGACATTGCCATCTCCGTTTGCGGTTCCACCATTACTCCAAAGCAACATGCCCGCTGCCTTGGGGTCATCCTTGATTCTGACCTTTCATTCACCCCCCACATCCGATCACTGGCTCGCTCTTCTTACCTGCATCTCAAAAACATTTCTAGAATTCGCCCTTTTCTTACTTTCGACTCTGCAAAAACTCTTACTGTTTCACTTATTCATTCTCGTCTGGACTATTGTAACTCTCTACTAATCGGCCTCCCTCTTACCAAACTCTCCCCGCTCCAATCTGTCCTGAATGCTGCTGCCAGGATCATATTCCTCACCAACCGTTACACCGATGCCTCTACCTTGTGCCAGTCATTACACTGGTTACCCATCCACTCAAGAATCCAGTACAAAACTACTACCCTCATCCACAAAGCACTCCATGGCTCAGCACCACCCTACATCTCCTCTCTGGTCTCAGTCTACCACCCTACCCGTGCCCTCCGCTCCGCTGATGACCTCAGGTTAGCATCCTCAATAATCAGAACCTCCCACTCCCGTCTCCAAGACTTTACACGTGCTGCGCCGATTCTTTGGAATGCACTACCTAGGATAATACGATTAATCCCCAATCCCCACAGTTTTAAGCGTGCCCTAAAAACTCATTTGTTCAGACTGGCCTACCGCCTCAATGCATTAACCTAACGATCCCTGTGTGGCCTATATTAAAAAAAAAAAAAAAATTAATTAACTGGTTCATGCAGCTTTACATGAACACCCAAGCCTTACACTATGGCTGGTCCGAATAACTATAGCAATTGTTACCATCCACCTCTCGTGTCTCCCCTTTTCCTCATAGTTTGTAAGCTTACGAGCAGGGCCCTCACTCCTCTTGGTATCTGTTTTGAACTGTATTTCTGTTATGCTGTAATGTCTATTGTATGTACAAGTCCCCTCTATAATTTGTAAAGCGCTGCGGAATATGTTGGCGCTATATAAATAAAAATTATTATTATTATTATTATAGACTATTCCTAAATACTGACCCCCAATGTGAACTATTCCTAAATACTGACTCCAATGTACACTATTCCTAAATACTGACTCCAATGTACACTATTCCTAAATACTGACCCCAATGTAGACTATCCCCAAAATACTGACCCCAACGTAGACTATTCCTAAATACTGACCCCAATGTAGACTATTCCTAAATACTGACCCCAATGTAGACTATTCCTAAAATACTGACCCCAATGTAGACTATTCCTAAATACTGACCCCAAAGTAGACTATTCCTACATACTGACCCCAATGTAGACTATTCCTAAAATACTGACCCCATTCCAGATTTTTCCTAAATACTGACTCCAATGTAGACTATTCCTAAATACTGACCCCAATATAGACTATTCCTAAAATACAGTTCCCAATGTAGACTATTCCTAAATACTTACCCCAATGTAGACTATTCCTAAATACTGACCCCAATGTAGACCATTCCTAAATACTGACTCCAATGTAGACTATTCCTAAATACTGATCCCAATGTAGACTACCCCCAAAATACTGACCCCAATGTAGACTATTCCTAAATACTGACTCCAATGTAGACTATCCCCAAAATACTGACCCCAATGAAAACTATTCCTAAATACTGACCCCAATGTAGACTTTCCCCAAAATACTGACCCCAATGTAGACTATTCCTAGATACTGACCCCAATGTAGACTATTCCTAGATACTGACCCCAATGTAGACTATTCCTAAATACTGACCCCAATGTAGACTATTCCTAAAATACTGACCCCAATGTAGACTATTCCTAAATACTGACCCCAAAGTAGACTATTCCTACATACTGACCCCAATGTAGACTATTCCTAAAATACTGACCCCATTCCAGATTTTTCCTAAATACTGACTCCAATGTAGACTATTCCTAAATACTGACACCAATATAGACTATTCCTAAAATACAGTTCCCAATGTAGACTATTCCTAAATACTTACCCCAATGTAGACTATTCCTAAATACTGACCCCAATGTAGACCATTCCTAAATACTGACTCCAATGTAGACTATTCCTAAATACTGATCCCAATGTAGACTATCCCCAAAATACTGACCCCAATGTAGACTATTCCTAAATACTGACTCCAATGTAGACTATCCCCAAAATACTGACCCCAATGAAAACTATTCCTAAATACTGACCCCAATGTAGACTTTCCCCAAAATACTGACCCCAATGTAGACTATTCCTAGATACTGACCCCAATGTAGACTATTCCTAAATACTGACCCCAATGTAGACTATTCCTAAATTACTTATCCCTGACCGGACACATGTACCGATACACACACTCCGCATACCCCAATACCCCAGACACTGTATGTATAGAGGACTGTATAAGAAGGGAAATGTGAACATGTGTCAAACTGACCCCAATGTAGACTATTCCTAAAATACTGACCCCAATGTAGACTATTCCTAGATACTGACCCCAATGTAGACTATTCCTAAAATACTGACCCCATTCCAGATTTTTCCTAAATACTGACCCCAATGTAGACTATTCCTAAATACTGACCCCAAAGTAGACTATTCCTAAAAGACTGACCCCAATGTAGACTATTCCTAGATACTGACCCCAATGTAGACTATTCCTAAAATACTGACCCCATTCCAGATTTTTCCTAAATACTGACCCCAATGTAGACTATTCCTAAATACTGACCCCAATGTAGACTATCCCCCAAATACTGACCCCAATGTAGACTATTCCTAAATACTGACCCCAATGTAGACTATCCCCCAAATACTGACCCCAATGTAGACTATTCCTAAATACTGACCCCAATGTAGACTATTCCTAAATACTGACCCCAATGTAGACTATTCCTAAATACTTACCCCAATGTAGACTATTCCTAGATACTGACCCCAATGTAGATTATTCCTAAATACTGACCCCAATGTAGACTATTCCTAAATACTGACCCCAATGTAGACTATCCCCAAATTACTGACCTCAATGTAGACTATTCCTAAATACTGACCCCAATATAGACTGTTCCTAAAATACAGTTCCCAATGTAGACTATCCCCAAAATACTGACCCCAATGTAGATTATTCCTAAATACTGACCCCAATGTAGACTATTCCTAAATACTGACCCCAATGTAGACTATCCCCAAATTACTGACCTCAATGTAGACTATTCCTAAATACTGACCCCAATATAGACTGTTCCTAAAATACAGTTCCCAATGTAGACTATTCCTAAATACTGACCCCAATATAGACTGTTCCTAAAATACAGTTCCCAATGTAGACTATTCCTAAATACTGACCCCAATGAAAACTATTCCTAAATACTGACCCCAATGTAGACTTTCCCCAAAATACTGACCCCAATGTAGACTATTCCTAAATACTGACCCCAATGTAGACTATTCCTAAATTACTTATCCCTGACCGGACACATGTTCCGATACACACACTCCGCATACCCCAATACCCCAGACACTGTATGTATAGAGGACTGTATAAGAAGGGAAATGTGAACATGTGTCAAAGAGGTGGCACTTGAGAGATTCATCTGCTCTATGGTGAATCCTATTCCCAGACACTCTGGGAGATTTGGAAACGAGAAGTTCTATACTAGTACCCCTCATGGACAAGAATACATTCCTACATAGATAGTGGATATTTTCTCTCTGATAGACTATAATTATCTGCCCTGAAAACATATAAACCCATACATTTATATTCCAATGAGAAGCAAACACACAAATCATCCAGCGAACTCCTCCCCGTGATTCCTTCTCTCATCATCTTGAGACATAGATCTTCTGACACAAATTGGTTTATTTTACATATAAAAGAGAAATCAGCATTTCATTGTTTCCCATCTGCCATTATTACATATGTGACTCTCACAGAACAATGGCCCACTGCTCTCCTAACAAAGGTGTTTCCTAACCTCTAATTTTCCCTCAAATCTATAACCACACGAAGCCAAGGTTATTCTGTTCAAAGGAGGAGAAAGAGGTTGTGAACTCAAAGGATAAAAGTAAGAAAAGAAGAATTAAAAAAGTGTTCTTTGTCATATTATTATAGAATATGTTACGAAGTAGTCAAAAAAGGTCAGTAATACACTAGAAGATAGATGATAGATAGATGATAGATAGATGATAGATAGATAGATAATAGATGACAGATAGATAATAGATAAATAGATAATGCATAGATAGATGATAAATAGATAATAGATGATTGATAATAGATAGATAGATAGATAATATATATACACTGCTCAAAAAATAAAGGGAACACTTAAACAACAGAATATAACTCCAAGTAAATCAAACTTCTGTGAAATCAAACTGTCCACTCAGGAAGCAACACTGATTGACAATCAATTTCACATGCTGTTGTGCAAATGGAATAGACAACAGATGGAAATTATTGGCAATTATCAAGACACACTCAATATAGGAGAGGTTCTGCAGGTGGGGACCACAGACCACATCTCAGTACCAATGCTTTCTGGCTGATGTTTTGGTCACTTTTGAATGTTGGTTGTGCTTTCCCACTTGTGGTAGCATGAGACAACTCTACAACCCACACAAGTGGCTCAGGTAGTGCAGCTCATCCAGGATGGCACATCAATGCGAGCTGTGGCAAGAAGGTTTTGCTGTGTCTGTCAGCGTAGTGTCCAGAGGCTGGAGGCGCTACCAGGAGACAGGCCAGTACACCAGGAGACGTGGAGAGGGCCATAGGAGGGCAACAACCCAGCAGCAGGACCGCTACCTTAGCCTTTGTGCAAGGAAGAACAGGAGGAGCACTGCCAGAGCCCTGCAAAATGACTGCAGCAGGCCACAAATGGGCATGTAAAAAAAGACAAAAAACCTATATAGAAAAGAAATACCATAAATATGTAATATATAAAAAAGCTAGGAATATCAAAATATAATATATCACCCCAAAAAAATATTTAAAGATAAACCAAATAAAATATATAAGAAAAATATTTTTAAGAACATTTTTTTTTATTAAAAACTAATAATACATGATTATACACAAAAATTTCCAGAAAGCAGAATGATTAACTACAGACAAGTTGACATCAAAGAATCTTTATTAAAAATATTAAAATTAAAAAGTATCCAAATTTAATATGTGGCAGGGGACAGAATAAGTCTTTGAATATTTTTTGTTGGGTGACACATGTGTGCATGTGTCTGCTCAAACGGTTAGAAACTGACTCCATGACGATGGTCTGAGTGCCCGAAGTCCACAGATGGGGGTTGTGCTCACAGCCCAACACTGTGCAGGACGCTTGGCATTTTCCACAGAACACCAGGATTGGCAAATTCGCCACTGGTGCCCTGTGCTCTTCACAGATGAGAGCAGGTTCACATTGAGCACATGTGACAGACGTGACAGAGTCTGGAGACGCCGTGGAGAGCGATCTGCTGCCTGCAACATCCCCCAGCATGACCGGTCTGGCAGTGGGTCAGTAATGGTGTGGGGTGGCATTTCTTTGGAGGGCCGCACAGCCCTCCATGTGCTCGCCAGAGGTAGCCTGACTGACATTAGGTACCGAGTTGAGATCCTCAGACCCCTTGTGAGACCATATGCTGGTGCGGTTGGCCCTGGGTTCCTCCTAATGCAGGACAATGCCAGACCTCATATGGCTGGAGTGTGTCAGCAGTTCTTGCAAGATGAAGGCATTGAAGCTATGGACTGGCCCACCCGTTCCCCAGACATTAATCCAATTGAACACATCTGGAACATCATGTAATGCACTATCTACCAACGTCACGTTGCACTACACAGACTGTCCAGGGGTTGGCGGATGCTTTAGTCCTGATCTGGGAGGAGCTCCCTCAGGAGACCATCCTCCGCATCATCAGGAGCATGCTCAGGCGTTGTAGAGAGGTCATACAGGCACATGGAGGCCACACACAGTACTGAGCATCATTTTCTTGTCTTGAGGCATTTCTACTGAAGTTAGATAAGCCTGTAACTTAATAATAATAATAATAATAATTTTATTTATATAGCGCCAACATATTCCGCAGCACTTTACAAATTATAGAGGGGACTTGTACAGACAATAGACATTACAGCATAACAAAAAACACAGTTCAAAACAGATACCAAGAGGAGTGAGGGCCCTTGTAACAACCCCGCCGGCATCACTGCATGGTCTTCCATTCCCCACCTGCCTGTTACATCAACTCACTCACCCAGTGCCATGCTGTGAGATCTGTCTGCTGCCGGCTCCATGCCATGTGCTCCATGGCCGCTTACTTTGTGTACACTTCCTGGCTGTAAGCATAGGGGGCGGCGCCAGCAACTCCGGATTCTTATTGAGACTGTGTGCACGTCCCTAAGGTGCTTCTGACCAATAGCCTTGAGGCCTCTGATACTTAAGGCATCCTCACCCATTGGAGGATGCCTGAGCAAACTATTTCCCTCAGTTAGCACTTGCTACTGAGCTGCCAGGTCGTGTCTGTTACCTGTCTCAGAGGGCTGCAATTAGCAGGCCTTCATCTGTGTTCTGTTTGTGTATCTCTATCTGTTCCTGTCTGTACTCTGGTCTATGTCCGTTCCTGTTCCTCCTTTGTCATTAGTCATTTCCCACTCTGCTGTGTGTACCTCCGCCTTATCTTTCTGCTCTGTTCGCCACTGTCTGTGGTTCTGCTCCTCTCTGCTCAGTTCTACCACAACCTGTGCTTCTGTGACTCTCTGTAACTTTGCTCTGCACTCTGACCTTGCTCTGCACTCTGTGGCTTTGCTCTCAGCTCTGCTCTCTGTAACTTTGCTCTGCACTCTGACCTTGCTCTGCACTCTGTGGCATTGCTCCGCGGATCTGCTCAGCTCTCGCTCTGTGGCTCCGCTTCTTGCAGTTCTACCTGGTTCCGCTCCTTGCAGTTCTACGTCTCTTGCTCTTGGCTCCGCCTCCTGCATTTCTGCACGTGGCTCCGTCTCCAGCTCTGCCTTCTCCTTCTCTCTTAGCTCTGCCTTCTCTTTCTCTGCTCTTAGTTCTGCCTTGTCCTTCTCTGCTCTTAGCTCTTCCTTCTCCTTCTCTCTTAGCTCTGCCTTCTCCTTCTCTGCTCTTACTTCTGCCTTCTCCTTCTCTCTTAGCTCTTCCTTCTTCTTCTCTGCTCTTAGCTCTGCCTTCTCCTTCTCTGCTCTTAGTTCTGCCTTCTCCTTCTCTGCTCTTAGCTCTTCCTTCTCCTTCTCTCTTAGCTCTGCCTTCTCCTTCTCTGCTCTTAGTTCTGCCTTCTCCTTCTCTGCTCTTAGCTCTTCCTTGTCCTCTCTTAGCTCTGCCTTCTCCTTCTCTGTTCTTAGTTCTGCCTTCTTCTTCTTTCTTAGTTCTGCCTTCTCCTTCTCTGCTCTTAGTTCTGCCTTCTCCTTCTCTGCTCTTAGCTCTGCCTTCTCCTTCTCTGCTCTTAGCTCTTCCTTCTCCTTCTCTCTTAGCTCTGCCTTCTCCTTCTCTGCTCTTAGTTCTGCCTTCTCCTTCTCTTCTCTTAGCTCTTCCTTCTCCTCTCTTAGCTCTGCCTTCTCCTTCTCTGCTCTTAGTTCTGCCTTCTCCTTCTCTCTTAGCTCTGCCTTCTTCTCTGCTCTTAGCTCTGCCTTCTCCTTCTCTCTTAGCTCTGCCTTCTCCTTCTCTGCTCTTAGTTCTGCCTTCTCCTTCTCTTCTCTTAGCTCTTCCTTCTCCTCTCTTAGCTCTGCCTTCTCCTTCTCTGCTCTTAGTTCTGCCTTCTCCTTCTCTCTTAGCTCTGCCTTCTCCTTCTCTGCTCTTAGCTCTGCCTTCTCCTTCTCTCTTAGCTCTGCCTTCTCCTTCTCTGCTCTTAGCTCTTCCTTCTCCTTCTCTCTTAGCTCTGCCTTCTCCTTCTCTGCTCTTAGTTCTGCCTTCTCCTTCTCTGCTCTTAGCTCTGCCTTCTCCTTCTCTGCTCTTAGCTCTTCCTTCTCCTCTCTTAGCTCTGCCTTCTCCTTCTCTGCTCTTAGCTCTGCCTTCTCCTTCTCTGCTCTTAGCTCTGCCTTCTCCTTCTTTCTTAGTTCTGCCTTCTCCTTCTCTGCTCTTAGTTCTGCCTTCTCCTTCTCTGCTCTTAGCTCTGCCTTCTCCTTCTCTGCTCTTAGCTCTTCCTTCTCCTTCTCTCTTAGCTCTGCCTTCTCCTTCTCTGCTCTTAGCTCTGCCTTCTCCTTCTCTGCTCTTAGCTCTGCCTTCTCCTTCTCTGCTCTTAGCTCTGCCTTCTCCTTCTCTCTTAGCTCTGCCTTCTCCTTCTCTGCTCTTAGCTCTTCCTTCTCCTCTCTTAGCTCTGCCTTCTCCTTCTCTGTTCTTAGTTCTGCCTTCTCCTTCTTTCTTAGTTCTGCCTTCTCCTTCTCTGCTCTTAGTTCTGCCTTCTCCTTCTCTGCTCTTAGCTCTGCCTTCTCCTTCTCTGCTCTTAGCTCTTCCTTCTCCTTCTCTGCTCTTAGCTCTGCCTTCTCCTTCTCTCTTAGCTCTGCCTTCTCCTTCTCTGCTCTTAGCTCTTCCTTCTCCTCTCTTAGCTCTGCCTTCTCCTTCTTTCTTAGTTCTGCCTTCTCCTTCTCTGCTCTTAGTTCTGCCTTCTCCTTCTCTGCTCTTAGCTCTGCCTTCTCCTTCTCTGCTTTTAGCTCTGCCTTCTCCTTCTCTGCTCTTAGCTCTGCCTTCTCCTTCTCTCTTAGCTCTGCCTTCTCCTTCTCTGCTCTTAGCTCTGCCTTCTCCTTCTCTGCTCTTAGCTCTGCCTTCTCCTTCTCTGCTCTTAGCTCTGCCTTCTCCTTCTCTCTTAGCTCTGCCTTCTCCTTCTCTCTTAGCTCTGCCTTCTCCTTCTCTCTTAGCTCTGCCTTCTCCTTCTCTGCTCTTAGCTCTGCCTTCTCCTTCTCTCTTATCTCTGCCTTCTCCTTCTCTGCTCTTAGCTCTTCCTTCTCCTTCTCTCTTAGCTCTGCCTTCTCCTTCTCTGCTATTAGCTCTGCCTTCTCCTTCTCCTCTCTTAGCTCTTCCTTCTCCTTCTCTCTTAGCTCTGCCTTTTCCTTCTCTGCTCTTAGCTCTGCCTTCTCCTTCTCTGCTCTTAGCTCCGCCTTCTCCTTCTCTGCTCTTAGCTCCGCCTTCTCCTTCTCTGCTCTTAGCTCTTCCTTCTCCTTCTCTGCTCTTAGCTCTGCCTTCTCCTTCTCTGCTCTTAGCTCTGCCTTCTCCTTCTCTGCTCTTAGCTCTGCCTTCTCCTTCTCTGCTCTTAGCTCTGCCTTCTCCTTCTCTGCTCTTAGCTCTGCCTTCTCCTTCTCTGCTCTTAGCTCCGCCTTCTCCTTCTCTCTTAGCTCTGCCTTCTCCTTCTCTGCTCTTAGCTCTGCCTTCTCCTTCTCTGCTCTTAGCTCTGCCTTCTCCTTCTCTGCTCTTAGCTCTGCCTTCTCCTTCTCTGCTCTTAGCTCTGCCTTCTCCTTCTCTGCTCTTAGCTCCGCCTTCTCCTTCTCTGCTCTTAGCTTTTCCTTCTCCTTCTCTCTTACCTCTTCCTTCTCCTTCTCTGCTCTTAGCTCCACCTTCTCCTTCTCTGCTCTTAGCTCTTCCTTCTCCTTCTCTCTTAGCTCTTCCTTCTCCTTCTCTGCTCTTAGCTCCACCTTCTCCTTCTCTGCTCTTAGCTCTTCCTTCTCCTTCTCTCTTAGCTCTGCCTTCTCCTTCTCTGCTCTTAGCTCCGCCTTCTCCTTCTCTGCTCTTAGCTCTTCCTTCTCCTTCTCTCTTAGCTCTTCCTTCTCCTTCTCTGCTCTTAGCTCTTCCTTCTCCTTCTCTCTTAGCTCTGCCTTCTCCTTCTCTGCTCTTAGCTCTGCCTTCTCCTTCTCTGCTCTTAGCTCCGCCTTCTCCTTCTCTGCTCTTAGCTCTTCCTTCTCCTTCTCTCTTAGCTCTGCCTTCTCCTTCTCTGCTCTTAGCTCCACCTTCTCCTTCTCTGCTCTTAGCTCTTCCTTCTCCTTCTCTCTTAGCTCTTCCTTCTCCTTCTCTGCTCTTAGCTCCACCTTCTCCTTCTCTGCTCTTAGCTCTTCCTTCTCCTTCTCTCTTAGCTCTTCCTTCTCCTTCTCTGCTCTTAGCTCCACCTTCTCCTTCTCTGCTCTTAGCTCTTCCTTCTCCTTCTCTCTTAGCTCTTCCTTCTCCTTCTCTCTTAGCTCTGCCTTCTCCTTCTCTCTTAGCTCTGCCTTCTCCTTCTCTGCTCTTAGCTCTGCCTTCTCCTTCTCTGCTCTTAGCTCTGCCTTCTCCTTCTCTTCTCTTAGCTCTGCCTTCTCCTTCCCTGCTCTTAGCTCTTCCTTCTCCTTCTCTCTTAGCTCTGCCTTCTCCTTCTCTGCTCTTAGCTCCACCTTCTCCTTCTCTGCTCTTAGCTCTTCCTTCTCCTTCTCTCTTAGCTCTTCCTTCTCCTTCTCTGCTCTTAGCTCCACCTTCTCCTTCTCTGCTCTTAGCTCTTCCTTCTCCTTCTCTCTTAGCTCTTCCTTCTCCTTCTCTGCTCTTAGCTCTGCCTTCTCCTTCCCTGCTCTTAGCTCTTCCTTCTCCTTCTCTCTTAGCTCTTCCTTCTCCTTCTCTCTTAGCTCTTCCTTCTCCTTCTCTGCTCTTAGCTCCACCTTCTCCTTCTCTGCTCTTAGCTCTTCCTTCTCCTTCTCTCTTAGCTCTGCCTTCTCCTTCTCTGCTCTTAGCTCTTCCTTCTCCTTCTCTCTTAGCTCTGCCTTCTCCTTCTCTGCTCTTAGCTCTGCCTTCTCCTTCTCTGCTCTTAGCTCTTCCTTCTCCTTCTCTGCTCTTAGCTCCACCTTCTCCTTCCCTGCTCTTAGCTCTTCCTTCTCCTTCTCTCTTAGCTCTGCCTTCTCCTTCTCTGCTCTTAGCTCTTCCTTCTCCTTCTCTGCTCTTAGCTCTTCCTTCTCCTTCTCTCTTAGCTCTGCCTTCTCCTTCTCTCTTAGCTCTGCCTTCTCCTTCTCTGCTCTTAGCTCTGCCTTCTCCTTCCCTGCTCTTAGCTCTGCCTTCTCCTTCTCTGCTCTTAGTTCTGCCTTCTCCTTCTCTGCTCTTAGCTCTTCCTTGTCCTCTCTTAGCTCTGCCTTCTCCTTCTCTGTTCTTAGTTCTGCCTTCTTCTTCTTTCTTAGTTCTGCCTTCTCCTTCTCTGCTCTTAGTTCTGCCTTCTCCTTCTCTGCTCTTAGCTCTGCCTTCTCCTTCTCTGCTCTTAGCTCTTCCTTCTCCTTCTCTCTTAGCTCTGCCTTCTCCTTCTCTGCTCTTAGTTCTGCCTTCTCCTTCTCTTCTCTTAGCTCTTCCTTCTCCTCTCTTAGCTCTGCCTTCTCCTTCTCTGCTCTTAGTTCTGCCTTCTCCTTCTCTCTTAGCTCTGCCTTCTTCTCTGCTCTTAGCTCTGCCTTCTCCTTCTCTCTTAGCTCTGCCTTCTCCTTCTCTGCTCTTAGTTCTGCCTTCTCCTTCTCTTCTCTTAGCTCTTCCTTCTCCTCTCTTAGCTCTGCCTTCTCCTTCTCTGCTCTTAGTTCTGCCTTCTCCTTCTCTCTTAGCTCTGCCTTCTCCTTCTCTGCTCTTAGCTCTGCCTTCTCCTTCTCTCTTAGCTCTGCCTTCTCCTTCTCTGCTCTTAGCTCTTCCTTCTCCTTCTCTCTTAGCTCTGCCTTCTCCTTCTCTGCTCGTAGTTCTGCCTTCTCCTTCTCTGCTCTTAGCTCTGCCTTCTCCTTCTCTGCTCTTAGCTCTTCCTTCTCCTCTCTTAGCTCTGCCTTCTCCTTCTCTGCTCTTAGCTCTGCCTTCTCCTTCTCTGCTCTTAGCTCTGCCTTCTCCTTCTTTCTTAGTTCTGCCTTCTCCTTCTCTGCTCTTAGTTCTGCCTTCTCCTTCTCTGCTCTTAGCTCTGCCTTCTCCTTCTCTGCTCTTAGCTCTTCCTTCTCCTTCTCTCTTAGCTCTGCCTTCTCCTTCTCTGCTCTTAGCTCTGCCTTCTCCTTCTCTGCTCTTAGCTCTGCCTTCTCCTTCTCTGCTCTTAGCTCTGCCTTCTCCTTCTCTCTTAGCTCTGCCTTCTCCTTCTCTGCTCTTAGCTCTTCCTTCTCCTCTCTTAGCTCTGCCTTCTCCTTCTCTGTTCTTAGTTCTGCCTTCTCCTTCTTTCTTAGTTCTGCCTTCTCCTTCTCTGCTCTTAGTTCTGCCTTCTCCTTCTCTGCTCTTAGCTCTGCCTTCTCCTTCTCTGCTCTTAGCTCTTCCTTCTCCTTCTCTGCTCTTAGCTCTGCCTTCTCCTTCTCTCTTAGCTCTGCCTTCTCCTTCTCTGCTCTTAGCTCTTCCTTCTCCTCTCTTAGCTCTGCCTTCTCCTTCTTTCTTAGTTCTGCCTTCTCCTTCTCTGCTCTTAGTTCTGCCTTCTCCTTCTCTGCTCTTAGCTCTGCCTTCTCCTTCTCTGCTTTTAGCTCTGCCTTCTCCTTCTCTGCTCTTAGCTCTGCCTTCTCCTTCTCTCTTAGCTCTGCCTTCTCCTTCTCTGCTCTTAGCTCTGCCTTCTCCTTCTCTGCTCTTAGCTCTGCCTTCTCCTTCTCTGCTCTTAGCTCTGCCTTCTCCTTCTCTCTTAGCTCTGCCTTCTCCTTCTCTCTTAGCTCTGCCTTCTCCTTCTCTCTTAGCTCTGCCTTCTCCTTCTCTGCTCTTAGCTCTGCCTTCTCCTTCTCTCTTATCTCTGCCTTCTCCTTCTCTGCTCTTAGCTCTTCCTTCTCCTTCTCTCTTAGCTCTGCCTTCTCCTTCTCTGCTATTAGCTCTGCCTTCTCCTTCTCCTCTCTTAGCTCTTCCTTCTCCTTCTCTCTTAGCTCTGCCTTTTCCTTCTCTGCTCTTAGCTCTGCCTTCTCCTTCTCTGCTCTTAGCTCCGCCTTCTCCTTCTCTGCTCTTAGCTCCGCCTTCTCCTTCTCTGCTCTTAGCTCTTCCTTCTCCTTCTCTGCTCTTAGCTCTGCCTTCTCCTTCTCTGCTCTTAGCTCTGCCTTCTCCTTCTCTGCTCTTAGCTCTGCCTTCTCCTTCTCTGCTCTTAGCTCTGCCTTCTCCTTCTCTGCTCTTAGCTCTGCCTTCTCCTTCTCTGCTCTTAGCTCCGCCTTCTCCTTCTCTCTTAGCTCTGCCTTCTCCTTCTCTGCTCTTAGCTCTGCCTTCTCCTTCTCTGCTCTTAGCTCTGCCTTCTCCTTCTCTGCTCTTAGCTCTGCCTTCTCCTTCTCTGCTCTTAGCTCTGCCTTCTCCTTCTCTGCTCTTAGCTCCGCCTTCTCCTTCTCTGCTCTTAGCTTTTCCTTCTCCTTCTCTCTTACCTCTTCCTTCTCCTTCTCTGCTCTTAGCTCCACCTTCTCCTTCTCTGCTCTTAGCTCTTCCTTCTCCTTCTCTCTTAGCTCTTCCTTCTCCTTCTCTGCTCTTAGCTCCACCTTCTCCTTCTCTGCTCTTAGCTCTTTCTTCTCCTTCTCTCTTAGCTCTGCCTTCTCCTTCTCTGCTCTTAGCTCCGCCTTCTCCTTCTCTGCTCTTAGCTCTTCCTTCTCCTTCTCTCTTAGCTCTTCCTTCTCCTTCTCTGCTCTTAGCTCTTCCTTCTCCTTCTCTCTTAGCTCTGCCTTCTCCTTCTCTGCTCTTAGCTCTGCCTTCTCCTTCTCTGCTCTTAGCTCCGCCTTCTCCTTCTCTGCTCTTAGCTCTTCCTTCTCCTTCTCTCTTAGCTCTGCCTTCTCCTTCTCTGCTCTTAGCTCCACCTTCTCCTTCTCTGCTCTTAGCTCTTCCTTCTCCTTCTCTCTTAGCTCTTCCTTCTCCTTCTCTGCTCTTAGCTCCACCTTCTCCTTCTCTGCTCTTAGCTCTTCCTTCTCCTTCTCTCTTAGCTCTTCCTTCTCCTTCTCTGCTCTTAGCTCCACCTTCTCCTTCTCTGCTCTTAGCTCTTCCTTCTCCTTCTCTCTTAGCTCTTCCTTCTCCTTCTCTCTTAGCTCTGCCTTCTCCTTCTCTCTTAGCTCTGCCTTCTCCTTCTCTGCTCTTAGCTCTGCCTTCTCCTTCTCTGCTCTTAGCTCTGCCTTCTCCTTCTCTTCTCTTAGCTCTGCCTTCTCCTTCCCTGCTCTTAGCTCTTCCTTCTCCTTCTCTCTTAGCTCTGCCTTCTCCTTCTCTGCTCTTAGCTCCACCTTCTCCTTCTCTGCTCTTAGCTCTTCCTTCTCCTTCTCTCTTAGCTCTTCCTTCTCCTTCTCTGCTCTTAGCTCCACCTTCTCCTTCTCTGCTCTTAGCTCTTCCTTCTCCTTCTCTCTTAGCTCTTCCTTCTCCTTCTCTGCTCTTAGCTCTGCCTTCTCCTTCCCTGCTCTTAGCTCTTCCTTCTCCTTCTCTCTTAGCTCTTCCTTCTCCTTCTCTCTTAGCTCTTCCTTCTCCTTCTCTGCTCTTAGCTCCACCTTCTCCTTCTCTGCTCTTAGCTCTTCCTTCTCCTTCTCTCTTAGCTCTGCCTTCTCCTTCTCTGCTCTTAGCTCTTCCTTCTCCTTCTCTCTTAGCTCTGCCTTCTCCTTCTCTGCTCTTAGCTCTGCCTTCTCCTTCTCTGCTCTTAGCTCTTCCTTCTCCTTCTCTGCTCTTAGCTCCACCTTCTCCTTCCCTGCTCTTAGCTCTTCCTTCTCCTTCTCTCTTAGCTCTGCCTTCTCCTTCTCTGCTCTTAGCTCTTCCTTCTCCTTCTCTGCTCTTAGCTCTTCCTTCTCCTTCTCTCTTAGCTCTGCCTTCTCCTTCTCTCTTAGCTCTGCCTTCTCCTTCTCTGCTCTTAGCTCTGCCTTCTCCTTCCCTGCTCTTAGCTCTGCCTTCTCCTTCTCTGCTCTTAGTTCTGCCTTCTCCTTCTCTGCTCTTAGCTCTGCCTTCTCCTTCTCTGCTCTTAGCTCTGCCTTCTCCTTCCCTGCTCTTAGCTCTTCCTTCTCCTTCTCTCTTAGCTCTTCCTTCTCCTTCTCTCTTAGCTCTTCCTTCTCCTTCTCTGCTCTTAGCTCCACCTTCTCCTTCTCTGCTCTTAGCTCTTCCTTCTCCTTCTCTCTTAGCTCTGCCTTCTCCTTCTCTGCTCTTAGCTCTTCCTTCTCCTTCTCTCTTAGCTCTTCCTTCTCCTTCTCTGCTCTTAGCTCTTCCTTCTCCTTCTCTGCTCTTAGCTCCACCTTCTCCTTCCCTGCTCTTAGCTCTGCCTTCTCCTTCTCTGCTCTTAGTTCTGCCTTCTCCTTCTCTGCTCTTAGCTCTGCCTTCTCCTTCTCTGCTCTTAGCTCTGCCTTCTCCTTCCCTGCTCTTAGCTCTTCCTTCTCCTTCTCTCTTAGCTCTTCCTTCTCCTTCTCTCTTAGCTCTTCCTTCTCCTTCTCTGCTCTTAGCTCCACCTTCTCCTTCTCTGCTCTTAGCTCTTCCTTCTCCTTCTCTCTTAGTTCTGCCTTCTCCTTCCCTGCTCTTAGCTCTTCCTTCTCCTTCTCTCTTAGCTCTGCCTTCTCCTTCTCTGCTCTTAGCTCTTCCTTCTCCTTCTCTGCTCTTAGCTCTTCCTTCTCCTTCTCTCTTAGCTCTGCCTTCTCCTTCTCTCTTAGCTGTGCCTTCTCCTTCTCTGCTCTTAGCTCTGCCTTCTCCTTCCCTGCTCTTAGCTCTGCCTTCTCCTTCTCTGCTCTTAGTTCTGCCTTCTCCTTCTCTGCTCTTAGCTCTGCCTTCTCCTTCTCTGCTCTTAGCTCTGCCTTCTCCTTCTCTGCTCTTAGTTCTGCCTTCTCCTTCCTGCTCTTACTCCGCCTCCTGTGGTTCAGCTTTGCATCCGCTCTTGCTCTACCTCTGTTCAGCAACTTGCCATTCAGGTTCCTACCTGTTTCCATATACTCTCCAGTCTGAACAGGTTCTTACCTGTTTCCATACACCCGCCTGTATACCAGTTCCTACCAGAGTATCAACCCAGTCTGCCTGAGTGCCAGCCGTGCCCGTCTGTCTGCCTGTATCTCCGTCAAGCCAGTCTGCCCGTCAGGACCTCTGCCGTACCCATCCGTCAGCCAGTGTCACAGCCGTGCCTGCCCGTGTCTTGTCCCCGGTGGGATCAGCATCCACAGTCAGACTCCACCCTGGAGTAGTACCTGGTAGCTTCCTATTGCACAAGCCTGACCTCAACATCAGAGGCTCCAGCGAACACCTAGGAAGCTACTTAGTTACGCCCCTTCCAGGGAAGTTTGGTCTGTGGTCCAGTGGGGCCACACCTCTGCACGCCCGCGCCAACCAGTCTCCGCGCGAGCGTTACAGCCCTGCTCGCAGGCTACAAACTATGAGGAAGAGGGGAGGCACGAGAGGTGGATGGTAACAATTGCTTTAGTTGTTCGGACCGGCCATAGTGTAAGGCTCGGGTGTTCATGTAAAGCTGCATGAACCGGTTAACTGCCTAAGTATGTAGCAGTACAGACACAGAGGGCTGTTAACTGTATAAAGTGAATGAGAACATGATGCGAGGAACCTGATTATGGTTTTCTTTTTTTTTTTTGAATGGGCCACACAGGGATAGTTAGGTTAATGCGTTGAGGCGGTAGGCCAATCTGAACAAATGAGTTTTTAGGGCACACTTAAAACTGTGGGGATTGGGAACTTTATTTTCCCCTTTGATTTTGAGCATCATTCCAACTCCAGACCTCCATGGGATATTAGTTGTGATTTACGTTGATAATTTTTAGGCTTTAATGTTCTCAACACATTCCACTATGCAATGAATAAAGATTTACAACTGGAATAATTCATTTAGTGAAATCTAATAATAATAATAATAATAATCTTTATTTATATAGCGCCAACATATTCCGCAGCGCTTTACAGTTTGACAGTTTCAAACACAAACAGTAACAACGTTAACAATACAATAATTAAAGCGAAATAAGCCGCCCCTGCTCGTGAGAGCTTACAATCTACAATGAGGTGGGGGAGATACAAAGCACAAGTGTGTATTTACAATGATGTATTTACAATGATGGTCCAGCCATCTTCAGGGGGAGGGGGATAGATGGAGATAGTGAATGGGCCACACACACAAACATAAAATGAGTTTGATTACTGAATGTGATAGGCCGCTCTGAACAAATGTGTTTTGAGCGAGCGCCTAAAACTATGCAAATTGTGGATGGTCCTAATATCTTGGGGTAGAGCATTCCAGAGGATTGGCGCAGCACGGGAGAAGTCTTGGAGTCGGGAGTGGGAGGTACGGATTAGTGCAGAGGTTAGTCGAAAGTCATTTGTAGAGCGCAGTGGTCTGTTAGGCCGATAGACAGAAATGAGGGAGATGTAAGGGGGTGCCGCAGTGTGGAGAGCTTTGTGGGTGAGAACAAGTACTTTGAATTGTATCCTGTAATGAATGGGCAGCCAGTGTAATGACTGGCGAAGAGCGGACGAGTCCGAGTAATGATTAGCCAGATGGATGACCCTGGCTGCTGCATTAAGGATGGACCGGAGAGGGGAAAGTCGAGTGAGGGGGAGGCCAATTAGTAGAGCATTACAGTAGTCCAGGCGGGAGTGGATCAGGGCGACAGTGAGGGTTTTTGTTGTTTCCATGGTGAGAAAAGGGCGGATTCTAGAGTTGTATCTAAGATGTGGGATTTTAGTGTTCCCTTTATTTTTTTGAGCAGTGAATATTAGATAGATAATAGGTAGCTAGATAGAGCGATGTATAGATGATAGATAGATAATAGATAGATAGGGTGCTGCAAAATGACAGTGCGTAGATCTGCCACCTCCAGGCTGAGCTGCTGCAGTTGCCTTGTCAGAGCAGTGATAGGATCCATAATGTATAACTAAATGGTTTCGGTCAGAGCTGATGTTACGACTCTGTTGTTGGGTGTCCCTGTTGAGTGTACTTCCCTGTTCCTAATGCTAGGGGTGCCCTAGCTCGCCCTGCACCCCAGATTACTTCTGATGGTGAAGACACCAGGGCCACCTACCATGCCATAGCTGTCGAATCCGCCCTTAGTCTGTACCCTTCCTCCACCCACGGAAGAGGGGAGTAATAGTGTACCGGAATACATCAACCAGACTAAAAAGGTAATAAGAGCAGCAGTAATGAAAACATACAAATATACTCACACATATAACAGCGTTACAGCGTTATGCACCAGGGAGTGGAGGATGGGGTAAAACCAAAGTAGGAGAAGAAAGGGAATTATCACACACTCAAAACCTAGCAACAGTCACAAATAAATCCACCAAACACCTTCACCAATAATAACCAACAACAACCTCCAGCCATGCAGCATAAGCTAGCTCTGACAATGAGTGCTAGCCAGGACCCAGATTATATAGGAGATGGGAGTGGCTAATAGTGCACAGCTGAAAGGATCAATGCAGGAAAGCTTCCAGGAGCTCTCAACTGAGCAGATGAAACCCTGCACTGCTAAAGGTAATTTACACTGTTTGATATCAAGGTGAAGTGCTTCTAATTAGTGCAGCTGTAGGAGAAATCAGGTGCTGTGCTCTTCTGGCTCCTCTCTGTCATGGTAAACCCATGACAGTACTACCCTTTCTATGAGGCACCTCTAGAAACTCAGAACTGTGTTTTTCAGGGTGTGCCATGTGAAAAGAAAGTATCAGCCTGGCTGCATGGACGTCAGATGCTGATACCCACATCCTCTCTACAGGACCGGATCCTTCCAGTGTACCAGATACTGAAGTGACCAACGAACTAAGTGATCTTCGCTATTTAAAATTCCAAATTTCCATCCACAATGACTGGAGATGGCCATAGCATGGACGGTACAGAGCATGCAACATATTTTTTCAGTAGAGATAGATGAAACACATTATTGATCATAAAAGTGAGTGGAAACGGCCACAATCTTATTCGGGCTGATAAACCTGGGACACAGTTTCCAAGAAGGAGCCTTCAACTTAATATTCCTTGTAGACAACCACACCAAGTCACCAACACACAAGTCCGGACCCACCAAATGTCTCCACATTCTTAAATTTGGACCTCAACTTTCTCAATTTCTCAATAACTACTTGCCACACAGACGCAGTTGATTATGAAAATTGTTCTTCAGGTAATCCAGAAGAACAATTTCCATTTAAGAACAAGGACATAACCTGAAGAATAGTTTACAGGCCTCCCTGAAAGCAGCAATCTTGTCACACACCCCAGTGAATCTGTCCGGCAAAGCGATCTTGGGCTCCACTAAGGGTTGCCTGGACGTCATGGTCCCAAAACCTGATGTGAAGGGTGCTATAAAACGACAGTTGATAGATCTGCCACATCCAGGCTGAGCTGCTGCAGTTGCCTTGTCAGAGCAGTGATAGGTTCCATAATGGAAAAAAAATATGGTTTCAGTCAGAGCTGATGTCACGACTCTGTTGTTGGGTGTCCCGGGACCAGGTCCTCCTTCCCTGTACTTAATGCTAGGGGCAACTTAGCTCGCCCTGTTCCCTGGATTACTTCTGATGGTGAAGATGCTGGGGCCACGTACCTTGCTTTAACTCCTGAATTCGCCCTCAGTCTGTACCCTTCCCCCACCCAGGGAAGAGGGGAGTAGTAGTGTATCGGAATACATCAACCAGACTCACAAGGCAATATGAACAAAAACATATCAAACATACAAACATACTCACACATATAACAGAGGGATGCACCGGGCAGTGGAGGATGGGGATAAACCAAAGTAGGAGACGAAAGTGAATTATCACACACACAAAATCTAGCACCAGTCACAGATAAATCCACCAAATGCATTCTCCAATAATAACCAATAACCTCCTAACCAGGCAGCATAAGCTACTCTGACAATGAGTGCTAGCCAGGACCCAGATTATATAGGAGATGGGAGTGGCTAACAGTGCACAGCTGAGAAACCTAGCTCCAGGAGCTCTAAACAGAGCAGATTAACCCCTGCACTGCTAAAATAAATTTACACTGTTTAATATGAAGGTGCAGTGCTTCTAATCAGTGCAGGAGTAGATGAAATCAGACGCTGCAGTCTTCTGGCTCCTCTTTGTAAACGGCTTTGTAGCGGTAATCCCTTGACAAATAGATAGATAGATAGATAGATAGATAGATAATAGATTGATAAAAGATAGATAGATAGATAGATAGATAATAGATTGATAATAGATAGATAGATAGATAGATAGATAGATAGATAGATGATAGATAGATAGATAGATAGATAGATAGATAGATAGATAGATAGATAGATAGATAATAGATAGATAGATAGATAGATAATAGATTGATAATAGATAGATAGATAGATAGATAATAGATAGATAGATAGATAGATAATAGATTGATAATAGATAGATAGATAGATAGATAGATAGATAGATAGATAGATAGATAGATAGATAGATAATAGATAGATAGATAATAGATTGATAATAGATAGATAGATAGATAGATAATAGATAATAGATAGATAGATAGATAATAGATTGATAATAGATAGATAGATAGATAGATAATAGATAATAGATAGATAGATAGATAGATAGATAATAGATTGATAATAGATAGATAGATGATAGATAGATAGATAGATAGATAGATAGATAATAGATTGATAATAGATAATAGATAGATAGATAGATAGATAGATAGATAGATAGATAGATAGATAATAGATTGATAATAGATAGATAGATAGATAGATAGATAGATAGATAGATAGATAGATAGATAGATAGATAGATAACACTGGGGAACAATTTGAAAAACATTTTCTGTTGAGTTAGGTTTTTGAGCTGATTTATACTAAAATTGGCATGCTGATTCCAAAAATGTAGTCAGTTTTTTTCTAGCACGTAAAGTTTTTCCTCCACAACTTACCTGCCAGAGAAGCACAATTGCACTGATATCTGTAATAAGACTTGTTATCTGATTACAATTCGACTCATATAGAGCTACGTGGCAACTTGTACGAGTAGTCACAACTGAGACAGTGTGGTGAGAGGTGTGTGCAGCTCCCAATACGTCATAATTATCAATATATTTACACAAAAAATTTATCATAGTAGGAATAAATAGGATTTGTGATAGCTTTTCTCTTTACATTGGGGGCTTAGTTGTAATTTATATATCTTTTATGATTTTTTTCTTTGTTAGTTTTCAAAGCTTGTAACTTTCCATCTCAGTGTTTTATTTACATATGTACATATTTCCTTTGTTTCAGATCATGTCTGCTCCTTCTTCCTCTCGTCGTAAATGCCTATTTGTACTATTTAAAAAAACAAGACACTTTTTAGGTACAGTAGTTTACATATTTTTGAGAAGACGAAAATCCTATAGTTCAAAAACTTGACGTGATAGAGAAAAACTGAGATCATTTCTGGATTCAGCATCCAAAAATTAGTCAAGAACAGTTGTCTGTCCTAACTCCTAAAAAATTGTGTTCCCCAGTGTAATAGATTGATAAAAGAAAATAGATAGATAGATAGATAGATAGATAGATAGATAGATAGATAAATATTAGATTACCGTATATACTCGAGTATAAGCCGACCCGAGTATAAGCCGACCCCCCTAATTTTGCCACAAAAAACTGGGAAAACTTATTGACTCGAGTATAAGCCTAGGGTGGAAATGCAGCATTTACCGGTGAATTTCAAAAATAAAAATAGATCATTATTTCCCCATAGCTGTGCCATATAGTGCTCTGCACCGTTCATATTTCCCCATATCTGTGCCATATAGTGCTCTGCACCGTTCATTTTTCCCCATAGCTGTTCCCCATATATGCTCTGCACCGTTCATATTTCCCCATAGCTGTGCCCCATATATGCTCTGCACCGTTCATATTTCCCCATAGCTGTGCCCCATATATGCTCTGCACCGTTCATATTTCCCCATAGCTGTGCCCCATATATGCTCTGCACCGTTCATATTTCCCCATAGCTGTGCCCCATATAGTGCTCTGCACCGTTCATATTTCCCCATAGCTGTGCCCCATATATGCTCTGCACCGTTCATATTTCCCCATAGCTGTGCCATATAGTGCTCTGCACCGTTCATATTTCCCCATAGCTGTGCCATATAGTGCTCTGCACCGTTCATATTTCCCCATAGCTGTGCCCCATATAGTGCTCTGCACCGTTCATATTTCCCCATAGCTGTGCCATATAGTGCTCTGCACCGTTCATATTTCCCCATAGCTGTGCCCCATATAGTGCTCTGCACCGTTCATTTTTCCTCATAGCTGTGCCCCATATAGTGCTCTGCACCGTTCATATTTCCCCATAGCTGTGCCCCATATATGCTCTGCACCGTTCATATTTCCCCATAGCTGTGCCCCATATATGCTCTGCACCGTTCATATTTCCCCATAGCTGTGCCCCATATATGCTCTGCACCGTTCATATTTCCCCATAGCTGTGCCATATAGTGCTCTGCACCGTTCATATTTCCCCATAGCTGTGCCATATAGTGCTCTGCACCGTTCATATTTCCCCATAGCTGTGCCCCATATAGTGCTCTGCACCGTTCATATTTCCCCATAGCTGTGCCATATAGTGCTCTGCACCGTTCATATTTCCCCATAGCTGTGCCCCATATAGTGCTCTGCACCGTTCATTTTTCCTCATAGCTGTGCCCCATATAGTGCTCTGCACCGTTCATATTTCCCCATAGCTGTGCCCCATATATGCTCTGCACCGTTCATATTTCCCCATAGCTGTGCCCCATACAGTGCTCTGCACCGTTCATATTTCCCCATAGCTGTGCCCCATATAGTGCTCTGCACCGTTCATATTTCCCCATAGCTGTGCCCCATATAGTGCTCTGCACCGTTCATATTTCCCCATAGCTGTGCCCCATATAGTGCTCTGCACCGTTCATATTTCCCCATAGCTGTGCCATATAGTGCTCTGCACTGTTCATATTTCCCCATAGCTGTGCCCCATATAGTGCTCTGCACCGTTCATTTTCCCCCATAGCTGTGCCCCATATAGTGCTCTGCACCGTTCATATTTCCCCATAGCTGTGCCCCATATATGCTCTGCACCGTTCATTTTCCCCCATAGCTGTGCCCCATATATGCTCTGCACCGTTCATTTTCCCCCATAGCTGTGCCCCATATAGTGCTCTGCACCGTTCATTTTCCCCCATAGCTGTGCCCCATATAGTGCTCTGCACCGTTCATATTTCCCCATAGCTGTGCCCCATATAGTGCTCTGCACCGTTCATATCTCCCCATAGCTGTGCCCCATATAGTGCTCTGCACCGTTCATATCTCCCCATAGCTGTGCCATATAGTGCTCTGCTCCGTTCATATCTCCCCATAGCTGTGCCCCATATAGTGCTCTGCACCGTTCATATCTCCCCATAGCTGTGCCATATAGTGCTCTGCTCCGTTCATATCTCCCCATAGCTGTGCCCCATATAGTGCTCTGCACCGTTCATATCTCCCCATAGCTGTGCCATATAGTGCTCTGCTCCGTTCATATTTCCCCATAGCTGTGCCATATAGTGCTCTGCACCGTTCATATCTCCCCATAGCTGTGCCATATAGTGCTCTGCTCCGTTCATATTTCCCCATAGCTGTGCCATATAGTGCTCTGCACCGTTCATATCTCCCCATAGCTGTGCCATATAGTGCTCTGCACCGTTCATATTTCCCCATAGCTGTGCCCCATATAGTGCTCTGCACCGTTCATATTTCCCCATAGCTGTGCCATATAGTGCTCTGCACCGTTCATATTTCCCCATAGCTGTGCCATATAGTGCTCTGCACCGTTCATATTTCCCCATAGCTGTGCCCCATATAGTGCTCTGCACCGTTCATATTTCCCCATAGCTGTGCCATATAGTGCTCTGCACCGTTCATATTTCCCCATAGCTGTGCCCCATATAGTGCTCTGCACCGTTCATTTTTCCTCATAGCTGTGCCCCATATAGTGCTCTGCACCGTTCATATTTCCCCATAGCTGTGCCCCATATATGCTCTGCACCGTTCATATTTCCCCATAGCTGTGCCCCATACAGTGCTCTGCACCGTTCATATTTCCCCATACCTGTGCCCCATATAGTGCTCTGCACCGTTCATATTTCCCCATAGCTGTGCCCCATACAGTGCTCTGCACCATTCATTTTTCCCCATAGCTGTGCCCCATACAGTGCTCTGCACCGTTCATATTTCCCCATAGCTGTGCCCCATATAGTGCTCTGCACCATTCATTTTTCCCCATAGCTGTGCCCCATACAGTGCTCTGCACCGTTCATATTTCCCCATAGCTGTGCCATATAGTGCTCTGCACTGTTCATATTTCCCCATAGCTGTGCCCATATAGTGCTCTGCACCGTTCATTTTCCCCCATAGCTGTGCCCCATATAGTGCTCTGCACCGTTCATATTTCCCCATAGCTGTGCCCCATATATGCTCTGCACCGTTCATTTTCCCCCATAGCTGTGCCCCATATATGCTCTGCACCGTTCATTTTCCCCCATAGCTGTGCCCCATATAGTGCTCTGCACCGTTCATTTTCCCCCATAGCTGTGCCCCATATAGTGCTCTGCACCGTTCATATTTCCCCATAGCTGTGCCATATAGTGCTCTGCTCCGTTCATATCTCCCCATAGCTGTGCCCCATATAGTGCTCTGCACCGTTCATATCTCCCCATAGCTGTGCCATATAGTGCTCTGCACCGTTCATATCTCCCCATAGCTGTGCCATATAGTGCTCTGCAGCGTTCATATTTCCCCATAGCTGTGCCCCATATAGTGCTCTGCTCCGTTCATATCTCCCCATAGCTGTGCCCCATATAGTGCTCTGCACCGTTCATATCTCCCCATAGCTGTGCCATATAGTGCTCTGCACCGTTCATATTTCCCCATAGCTGTGCCCCATATAGTGCTCTGCACCGTTCATATCTCCCCATAGCTGCCATATAGTGCTCTGCACCGTTCATATCTCCCCATAGCTGTGCCCCATATAGTGCTCTGCACCGTTCATATTTCCCCATAGATGCTGCACATAAATCTGTGCCGCTGCTGCTGCAATAAAAAAAAAAAAACACATACTCACCTCTCTTGATTGCAGCTCCCGGCGTCTGGTCCCAGCGTCTCTCTGCACTGACTGATCAGGCCGCGCACACTGTATGCGTCATCGCGCCCTCTGACCTGCACAGTCAGTGCAGATACTAGACGCCGGGAAGATGGAGCGGCGCCCGGCGGCTGGAACGTGGACAGGTGAATATGGAAATACTCACCTAGTCCCACTGATTCTGGCGCTCCCTGCCTGTCCCACGGTCTCCTGTGCCGCAGCCTCTTCCTCTATCAGCGGTCACCGGCACCGCTGATTAGAGAATTTAATAGGCGGCTCCACCCCTATGGGAGGTGGAGCCGCCTATTCATTTCTCTAATGAGCGGTCCCACGTGACCGCTGAAGAGGGGAAGAAGCTGCAGCACCCGAAGACCGTGGGACGGCAGGGGGAGCGTCAGGATCGCCGGGACTAGGTAAGTATGCCTCAGCGCCCTTACCCCCTCACCCGCCGACCCCACCGCTACCGTGACTCGAGTATTAGCCGAGAGGGGCACTTTCAGCCCAAAAATTTGGGCTGGAAATCTTGGCTTATACTCGAGTATATACGGTAATAGATATGTAATAAAGAGATGATAGACAGATAGATAGGTAGATAGATAGATAGATAGATAGATAGATAATAGAAGACAGATAATAGATAGGTAATAGATAGATTATAGAGAGGTAGATAGATAATAGATGGATAATAGATAGATAGATAGATAGATAGATAGATAGATAGATAGATAGATAGATAGATAATAGATAGATAGATATAAGGATAGATGGAAGGGTAGATAGATAGATAATAGATAATAGATAGATAATAGATAGATGATAGATAGATAGATAGATAGATAGATAGATAGATGATAGATAGATAATAGATAGATGATAGATAGATAGATAATAGCTAATAGATGATAGATAGATAGATGATAGATAGATGATAGATAGATGATAGATAGATAGATAGATAGATAGATAGATAGATAATAGATAGATAGATAGATAGATAGATAGATAGATAGATAGATAGATGATAGATAGATAATAGATAATAGATAGATAATAGATAGATGATAGATAGATAGATAATAGATAATAGATAGATAATAGATAATAGATAGATAATAGATAGATGATAGATAGATAGATAGATAATAGATAATAGATAGATAATAGATAGATAGATGATAGATAGATAGATAGATAGATAGATAGAAGGATAGATGGAAGGGTAGATAGATAGATAGATAGATAGATAGATAGATAGATAGATAATAGATAGATAGATAGATAATAGATAATAGATAGATAATAGATAATAGATAGATAATAGATAGATGATAGATAGATAGATAGATAATAGATAGATAGATAAATAATAGATAGATAGATAGATAGATAGATAGATAGATAGATAGATAGATAGATAGATAGATAGATGACGGATAGATAATAGATAGATAGATAGATAGATAGATAGATAGATAGATAGATAGATAATAGATACATAGATACTTTATCCAGATAAGTCAAAGTGAAAAAAGACCCCACGTCTGATGAGTTACTACGGACTCATCATTAATGCTCATGTAGCATCTTCTACTTGTTAGTCTGAGGTTTTGTATCTGACATCAATAACAGAAGGAACACAAGGTAATTTTGTATCATAAAAGGTTCTAGAAAGTGACCACATATTACATTTCCTGTCCTTGTGGTGGGTCTCGGCTTTCAATGGCTTCATCAATCCAAAAGGAAAAGTCTCTGAAGATTTCAGATATGCGTTGGCTTATGGAGAGCGGGAGAAGAAATAACAGGGAGGAGATAAGCGGCAGACCCATATCTCACAGCTCCCACCGCTCCTCCGCCTGTCACCATGCGGTTTAGGATGGGGTCGATCATAAAACAACTCAGGTGAGATGTCTGCACACAGGAGCCAAGGGGCAATGTGAAGATCTTGGGCCCCAGACATAAGGACTCCATCTACCATGTGTCACTAAGGTCTTCTGATGTGAGAGGGCGCTGGCCTAAATAGTAGTGCCCTAAAGTCATGTGATACAATTTTCAATTACCTGTATGTTTTCTCTAAGGAAGAGCCAGAAGCCGTTTATCTCTCCTCCCACCATGGAAAAAGCCTTCACTTTACGAACAGTCATACATGGAAAAAATTAAATGGAATAAAGGAGGAAGATTGTTGGGTCCCACGGATTTTGAGGTTACAAATCGGTGGGACCCAACAAAAGTCAAATGTCTTTGGTGATACCCTAACATCTGCCATGAAGGAAAACCAAAACGAGTCTATTGTATTCTCCGAAATAATCGGTGTCTTGTGGCCAATTATCTCCTTGCATGAAAGTTACAGGTAAAAAAAATAAACAGGGTTGTCCAACAATTGGAAAAAGAAGCCCCTATGAGAAAGAAAAGGTGCCAACATTCACAGACAACCCCTTTAATGGGTGAACATGGATGTCAATGAAATGATCATTTGTCTAAAATGAGGTTTATGGTATTTTCAGCTGCAAACAGACCGAATAAACTATTGGGGGAACAATTTTAAAGTCAAGTCTAATCGTAGGGGTCTTCCACCTATACAGTTGCCAAGAGCACAGCATCCACCCAGCAGGAAAGGGAAGGGGGCACCATGAGGCCACCAACAATCACCAGAGCAGATTTTGAAAAATAGTCACAGCAGAAGAGGAACACAAGCATGCGCAAGGGTGATGCCTGTTTTCTGCAATATTTGGGCCCGGGCACTGGGTCTGATGATGCAGCATCCTATCGCCACACAAAGCTATTGTGCAGAGACTTGACGACTTTTCTGGATGTCCTGGAGGTCTTCCTTTTTTTTTTGGTAGCCTCTCTGATGTTTTAGCAGAGTTGTTAGAGATTATAGATCCATTTATAATGATGGATTGGTCTATTTTGGACAAAAATAATGAGCCTAGCGCAAGGTGCCACCCAACGTATCATAAATAAAGAACTGTGCGCACAACTATTAAAGGTGCCAGGGTAGGTTCCCACACCGTTAGCAATGACAATAAGAAACCCGGCACTCAACTTAAGTGATCAGTATGATTATTTAATGTGATGCACTGTACTAAAACGCTTCGGTCTTACATCAGACCTTCCTCAGTTACTACAAAAAATATAAAGAAAAGAACAAACATTGCACAAAGAAAGTATATACAAAAAATTAAAGACTGAATGGTCATATGGTGGAGCAGAGGAACAGAGCAAAAGCTGATATCACAGTAATTTATATCAAAAACATCAAAGTGGACAAAAAAAAAAAAAATATATATATATATATACATACATAGAAAAACCTCAGGTATAGAGACAGAAATGCAAGGACTAGTATAGTGAGGCCCGATGGTAATGGTGGTGATCATATATTAACACAGGAGATGGTGATAAAGGGCCGTTGGTGGTGACTAAGCTGTGTGCTTGCAGATGGCGAACATGGAGTGCCGCAGTGGCATATAGAGGACGCGGTGTCCGCCGCTGGTCCTACACACACCCATTATCTTCCGGTGACGTCGCTTCCGGTTTCCTTGCCGATCATCGCCACGCTGTTCCCTCATCCCGCCCCTATATTTACACACATGGACCGTGCACACTTGTAGGACCAGCGGCGGACACCGCGTCCTCTATATGTCACTGCGGCACTCCGTGTTAGCCATCTGCAAGCACACAGGTTAGTCACCACCAACAGCCCTTTATCACCATCTCCTTTTAACTGGGAATTGAGTCGTGACTTCTAACAGTCTGTGTCCGTTTTCAGCCTGCAATTCCTGCATTTATTTATCCAGGACTCACAGACTCTTGGGTATGTTACACTGATTTTTCACTGCGCCTCCATCTGCTCACCTCATATTTTTGAACTTATGCGTTTTTTCACTACAGATTCAGTGATCTGCTACTATATACTTTGCGTAGTATATTGCCCAGCTACGTAGTATATTGGCCAGTCATGTATGTAACAGGTTAAAAAATAAAAAAGAAACATATACTCACCTTCTGAAGGGTCACTTGTAGTCCTCTCGCCTGTGTGCGGTGCACGCGGCAGCTTCCGGTCCCAGGGTTGGTATGAGCGCAGGACCTGTGATGACGTTGCGGTCACATGACCGTGACATCATGGCAGGTCCTTCTCCCATAGCATCTTTGGAACCGGGACCTGCCGCTTGCAGTGCCGAGGAGAGGGCGCACGTCGGAGGGTGAGAAAAACTTTTTTTTAAAATTATTATTATTATTTGTAACATACATACGCATACGCAGCATCAATAGTAAAAAGTTGGTCACACAGGGTTAATAGCTGCCTAACTGGAGTGCGCTACACTGCGCTCCGGTAACGCTGGCAGTAACTCTGTGTGAGGGATGACTGGATGACTGGAGGGGAGTATGGAGCGGGTACTGACTGTGGGGAGGAAGGAGCGGCCATATTGCCGCCAGACTGTGGCCGTCGCTGATTGGTCGTGGCAATGGTCGCGGGCGTTTTGACACGACCAATCAGCGACTTAAGACAGAAGGACAGACAGAAAGACGGAAGTGACCCTTAGACAATTATATAGTATATACCTGTGTGTCCTCTCCCTGTAAATAGTATATACCTGTGTGTCCTCTCCCCTGTATATAGTATATACCTGTGTGTCATCTCCCCTGTGTATAGTATATACCTGTGTGTCCTCTCCCCTGTATATAGTATATACCTGTGTGTCCTCTCCCCTGTATATAGTATATACCTGTGTGTCCTCTCCCCTGTATATAGTATATACCTGTGTGTCATCTCCCCTGTATATAGTATATACCTGTGTGTCCTCTCCCCTGTATATAGTATATAGCTGTATGTCATCTCCTCCTGTATATAGTATATACCTGTATGTCATCTGCTCTTGTATATAGTTTGTACCTAGGTGAGTTTTGCACGTGTGGCGAGTTTTGCGTGAGCCTAGTTTTGCATGTGGCAAATTTTGCGCATGACGACTTTTATGTGGCGAGGTTGGTGTGTGTGTGGTGAAATGTGTGCTGAGGGTGGTATATGTGTTCAATCACATGGTAGTGTGTGGCGCATTTTGTGTGCGTGTTCATATCCCCGTGTGTGGTGAGTATCCCATGTCGAGGCCCCACCTTAGCAACTGTACGGTATATACTCTTTGGTGCCATCGCTCTCACTCTTTAAGTCTCCCTTGTTCACATCTGGCAGCTGTCAATTTGCCTCCAACACTTTTCCTTTCACATTTATATATTTATATATTTAGTCCACTTTGGATGATGTTTTTGATATACATTACTGTGATATCAGCTTTTGCTCTGTTCCTCTGCTCCACCATATGACCATTCAGTCTTTAATTTTTTGTATATACTTTCTTTGTACAATGTTTGTTCTTTTCTTTATATTTTTTGTAGAAACTGAGGAAGTTCTGATGTATGACTGAAACGTTTTACAACAGTGCATCACATTAAATAATCATACTGATCACTTAAGTTGAGTGCCGGGTTTCTTATTATCATCACCCAACGTATCACAGTCAGAGGTTCATGGTCCAGATATGGCCTCCTGAGAGGATTGTGATCTCAGAGATTCAGGAGGAAATGGTAAGAGCTGGTTACAATGTTTGGGAACGGCACAATACAAAGTCAATATGTTTCCTCCGGATAGTGCAAAAGTGAAACAATTGTGCAAGTGCAAAGCAAAAACAAGCAAAACCTCAAAATGCAGCAGCCCCTCCCGAAGAGCATCAAGATGTGTGCCAACATGGAATATTCTCTAGTGCATTACTGCTTTAGTGTCATGCACAGTGTAGGAAAGACTAAGTGCAATGCAAAGGGATAAGGGGAAAGGAGCCCAACACAGGGAAGCGGGGATTGGAGACTCCTAGGCAGATCTAACATCACCCTGTCTGCCCTGAACGTCCCCTGTTGTGAATTCTGCTCTTGGGTTCCCTCCAGTGGTTGTTGGTGGGAATGCAGTTGTCTCTGACTCACAGTCCTGGCCAGGTGTATCGGATAATTACAATTCTGACTGGGATATTTAGGTGTGCAGGATCCTTTAGCCCTTTCCAGTTGTCAATGTTTCTTTGGAAGTGTTGGATCTCAGCCTGGCCTCTCCTGCTTATCTGCCAGTTCAGCAAAGATAAGTGTCTGTTTCTTTTCCTGTGGCACACATGCAGTGTGCTTATTTTCAGTACTGTTCGTTTGTTTTTCTTTTGTCCTGATTAGACTGTGTCTGTGTTTTCCCAGTCTGGTTGGTTTCACTGGAGTTGCAGATTTATGCTCCTGCATCTTTTAGTAGGTGTAGGAAGTTTTTTGTATATCCTGCTGTGGATTTTTTGAAGGGTTTTAATACTGACCGCACAGAACTCTGTCCTATCCTGTCCTATCTAGCTAGAGTGGCCTCCTGTGCTAAATCCTGTTTTTTCTGCCTGTATATGTTTTTTCCTCTCCATCTCACCGCCAATATTTGTGGGGGGCTGTCTATCCTTTGGGGATTTTCTCTGAGGCAAGACAGTATTCCGATTTCCATCTTTAGGGGTATTTAGTCCTCCGGCTGTGACGAGGTGTCTAGGTGTGTTAGGTACACTCCACGGCTATTTCTAGTTGCGGTGTTAAGTTCAGGGTTGCGGTCAGTATAGTGGCCACTTTCTCCAGTGAAAGTTCTCATGCAGCTCCTAGGTCACCGGATCATAACAGTCCCCATATAGGTTCTGCACATATCGCAGAGCAGGATTCCTAGTCCCTGCCTGACCCTAGCAGTAAGCCCTTCTTCTTAAGGGAAGGATGGGGTGACCGCTGGTCGATCCCCATTGTAACTAAAGATAGATGGAGAACACTTAGTTTGAGTAGACTCAGAGAGAAACACAGATGTCCATCAAGCACCAAAGAGGAAGATAGCTGACTGCTATAGCTCCAAGCCTCAACATTGGGAAATGGAAATATCACCGGCCACTCCCAGCAGCCAGCTGGAAGTTATATAAAGCCCGGTCCAGGCGTGTTCATTAGAGTCAGGGGAAGGTTGCCATTGGGTCATAGAGTCAGAAGGACCAGGAAGAAGTCTGCAAAGCAAACAGCTGAGACCTTCTGCAGCCAGATGAAGTGCGACGGTCTACAGCCTCTGACACACCCGTGACATTTAGTTACGATACTTATACATGCGGGGTTCTTACTGTAAATTTTGATCAAATAGTGTGAGCCCGTCTGCTATGACAAAATGACTTTTTTCCTACAACAAGAGACTTTCCTTGAAGGGGTTATCCAGGGTTAGAAAAACATGGCAGCCTTCTTCCAAAAAAGCTCTAGTTTGAGTGACATTGCTCCTTTCACTTTAACGTAGCTGAGCCGTAATACAAGCTATATAACCTGTACAACGGATGTAGGCAGCCATGTTATAATAAAACCTTCCGAGAGAATAAAATAAAAAATAATAAAAATCAAATAATAATAATAATAATAAAAATGAAGCAACTTTGTAAATAATAATTATTAGAATTTTTTTTTTAAAAAAACTTTTGTTTTTCGTCTACAGCTCCAATGCAGACCTATGTGGGATACAGACTACGAGCAAATCTTGTACAGTCTCATCCTGATATACTCCATAATATCACTTCATCTTAAAAAGTAGCAGTCTGTCACCATGGACACACATATAACTGCATAGGAGCTGTGTACACAAATCGGTTGTAAGTTTTTAACCATGATTGTAGATTATTATTTTAGATGCAAAAGAGTTTTAAGTTGTAAAAGTATACACAATCTTTAAAAAAAAATGAATGAAAATACATAAAAAAACAATAGAGAACTACAATAGAGATGCCACTAAGCCTAAATACGCAGAAGTAAATGTCTGGGAGCACATACTATACTCCACGGAAATTTTTCATCGGGGTCAGATTGCAAAATTTGAAAAAAAAAACAAAAAAAACAATAAAATGGAGAGGTTGTGGAGTGCGGTGTGTTTGCGTGTTCCCGGGCCCGGAGTTTATGAGCAGCTGTTGTAGAATTTCTCAGACTGTTATGCAATCCCACGGCGAGGGCTGTTCTTACAAACCCTGGAAATAATGTCATTATTACTATTACATCAGGGCGCGGGGCCGCATCACAGGGCCAGGATCGTATGGAAGAAGCTGCCGCCGCTGCTGCTGGTGTGTATGGAATTTCCGGCCCGAGCATCAGGCTATACATAACCGAATCAAGGGAGGAAACAATGTATCAGTATTATAACACTGATCATACACTGATAGGAACAGATGGGAGGAAAAGTGCCATTAGTGAAAGAAGCAGACATCACTTATAGGGGAATATTCCTGACAGGAGCACGTCTCTTATCTTATTATCATGCAGATTATTAATTATTATAATTGTATCATTGCTGCTAGTAGTAATAGAAATAGAACGTATGGTGAGGAGCATTTCTAGTTCTTAACGGTAAAAGCTACAGAATGAGACAATCGATTCTTAACTAATCAAATTTGTTTTGACAGCCTCCATTTTCTTGAATTCTGAGAGCCAGGAGGAGGTTTAAGAGTTATTCCCATCTTCATTGATGCATATTGTTGGATACTGTCTGTAAAAACCAGCACTTTCTCAATTTACTGCTCATTAAAATTATCATCTGCTCTTGAGAGATGAACACTTTACATTTCATTGCCTAGGAGACAGATCACCGCTGTTGGCTAGCTTGTAAGCAACACACTGCTCTCCTGTCTCTATGTAGCACATGTTCAGAAACACCTACAGCATAGAGATCATTATGCAGCAATGCTGAGCATTGTAGCTGTGAGTTCAGATTTGGAGAAAGATAAAAATACTTCCTAGCAAGTGGAAGCTGCATGGAAGACATTATACAGAAGTACTGAGCAGTGTAGATGGGAATACAGCACTGAAGTGAGATAAATATTAGAAAGCAGAACCAGCATTGAGGACACAATACAGAAGTACTGAGCAGTGTAGATGAGAATACAGCACTGAAGTGAGATAAATATTAGAAAGCAGCATGGAGGGCATGATACAGCAGCACTGAGCAGTATAGCTGTGAATACAGCTCTGGGTTGAGATAACACATGCGCTAGAAAGTATAAGCAACATAGAGGACATTATACAGAAATGCTAAGCAGTGTTCCTGTGACTACAGTTCTGGAGTGAGATAAAAACACTTACAAAAAGTAGAATCAACATATAGGACATTATATGGCAGTATTGAGCAGTCTAGCGGTGAATACATCTCTGGAGTAAGATAAAACACTTATTAGAAAGTAGAAGCAGCATGGATGACATTATAAAATAGTAAAGTATTGCTGTGAAAATGATTCTGGAGTGACCTCAAATACTCACTGAAAAGTAGAAGCAGTATGGAGAATGTTATACAGCTATATTGAGCAGCGCAGCTGTGTGGACAGTTCTCAAGTGAGATAAAACACTTACTAGGAAGCAAAAGCAGCATGGAGGACATTATGCAGCATTACTGAGCAGTGTAGCTGTGAATACAGGTCTAGAGTGAGATAAAACACAATACTAGAAAATAGAAGAAGCATAGAGAACATTACACAGCAGTACTAGGCAGTGTAACTGTGAGTACAGTTGTGAAGTGAGATAAAACACTTACTAATAAAAAGCAGAAGCAGCATGGAGGACATTATACATCAGTACCGTGCAGCATATATGTAAATCCAGCACTGAAAGAAAATTAATTTCCAAGAAGCTGCAATTAAACCTGTCTATGTCTGATTGATTGCTCAATGTGCTGAGTGCTGCTACCTTCTCTATAGACTTCAATATGTTCCATAAACTGACACTTCACTTTGCTGAAGTCCGTTTTCCTTTGATGAAGACAGACGGGCGGAGTAACAGTGGCTCATGAGTATATAAGCATACGTTTATTATATTTGCTTATACTATTAATTTGCGCAAAGTTTGTTGAAATGGCTGTGACATTTCTTAGTAGCAAATTGGCAGCTTCCTGTCGATACTGTGTATTGACGAAATGCTGCTAATCAGTGGTGGGGGAGTGTTTGGACCAGGAGGCGGACACCTAGTCTTGTAGTGATGATCCCCTGCTGATAAAACACTGCCCAGAAAGTAACAACTCGCTGGAATCAGGGTCTCTGCCCTTACACCCATACTGCTCTCGAATTACATCGCGAGAAACCTGCTGACGGATTCTGTTTAGCTAGTTGCATTGAACTTCTTCAATCATTTAACACATTGATAGGAAGAGGAACATTAATGGGGAACAGCATCGCACCCTGTGAGGCTGTCGGCTGCCCTATACGTTACATAGATGGCATTTTCCTATAGTCTGTGTATGAGGCGGAGGGACGGGCGCACATGATGATACTGTATTATTTAAATTATGCAAATAGATGAAAAATAAAGCTACATAGTGACACTTCCCACCTGACGGTGATGACATAATGATGTTCCGGGTGCCCTGTACTCACTCCGCTAATCACAGCCTGCTATATATAGAGAGATGTAGTAAACAGCTGTGTAAACCTCACCAGATAAGCGGCATTACAATTTAATTAACTTCAAGTAGTGTTCTAGATTTAGTGAGCAAAAATAGAGTGAAAGGAGTGAAAGCTATTCCCAGGCAAAATGTGTACGAATCCCGCTACTATGCAGCCCCGTGGTCGCTTCTTTCTCTTTACAAACAGTGCGTTTATTTGTAGCATTCTTTTATTTTTACCAATTTTCCTTTACGATGAGATTTTGCGCTTTAGATTCACAATGCATGCAACTGTACAAACTAAAGGGTCATTTTTTTTTCTTTTAGAATATCCATTTAAATGTATAATGAAGTGTTGAGCAATTTTTTTTTTCAAAGCTGAAAATTGTTCCTCGCCTGTCTCCAGACTCCACCATCAGGGTCTTCATCCCCCTCTGCTCTGGCTGTCTCTCGCTCTCTCTGCCCCTGTGCAAGTCAAGTTATTATTGCAACCTGGCTTGTAACTTCAATATTACATCCTAAGACATTATTAGTCATCTCGGGCAGTGGAAGGCCACCTGAGTATTCAAGTAGAAGAGGAATCCGTGCCGCAACCACACTGATGGGCTCAGATTTTCTTTTTAAAAAGGGAACCTGTCGCCTGAAAAAATGTTGTTAACCGGCAAAGATGGGGTTAATCTGCAGTGTTCTAAACCTGCCCGATGCTGCCTGGAGGAAAGAAAATTTATTCCCCCCTAGGCTGCGTTGGGGATCAAGTCATAGGGGCGACGCCAGCGCTGGTTCAGTCACCACAGAGCTGCTGTCAGTGTCGGGGGGTGCAGTCACAGCCACCATGCTCAATATACTGACCGGTGACTGAACCCATGTGGCACCGCCCCATATCTGCAGGTGAATAGCATTTTTTCAGGTGACCGGTTCACTTTAAGTCCCCTTAGGGACAAATTTGCTACTTTGCACCTCTCTGTTACTGAGGTCCCACCTGATAAACCTAGCTCTGCAACACCGCTGGTCTCTGCTACACCGCTGGTCTCTGCTACACCGCTGGTCTCTGCTACACCATCGGTCTCTGCTACATTATCACAAATGTGACACCTGACAGTGGCGCAACTATAATAGGTGCAGGGGTTGCAATCGCACCCTGACCCTGTAGTCTTTGGGAGCCCAAAAAGTTAATTAGGCCCATACGAAAAGACCAATACTGCTAAACACCTACTATAGTTGGGTGCCGTGTTACAAATTTTGCATTGGGGCCCAGAAAGTTGAATTTACCACTGCTACCAAACTCAAACAGCTCTACAACCAGGCATGCCCAGCTCTGCAATTTGCTTTACTATAATATCCCATTCTCACTGTCCTGCTCGTCGCCGTAACCATTATTATTTATCACCACCCTGCCCCCCAAAGAGGACGTCATTCATGGAGTGGCGCTGCGGATACTTGCCACAGCTTCTGTCCCAGCCATCCGCAGATGACAGAATCATTCATGGTTATGGAGGCAGGGAAAAAGTAACCACAGCTTCTTTCACCTCTGCCACACTGCTTTAGTCCTTGCCATCCACATCTTCAGTTCTACCTGCCCCACATCTTCTGCCCCGCCGCCCCACATCGTTACCGCCATCCCCTGAGGACGTCCTGAATTATTTGTGGAGATGGAGGCAGCGAGAAGTAACCACAGCTTCTTTAGTCCCCACCATCCACATCTTCAATGCCTGCTGCCCAAGTCCCAACTTCTGTACCCACCGTTTCATTGACTGAACAAGACTTCATCAGGGGATGGTGATAGAGGCAATGTGAGTGACTGCAGCACTACGCTAATGTCTCCCATCCAGGGGCAGCAAAGACGTGGGCAGCGGTGACAGAAGAAGTGTGATAGAAGCTGCGGTCATTTCTTCATGCCTCCGTCACCATCGCAATGTTTGATTCAGGACATCATCAGGCGCCTTCCCTAGATGACGTTCTGCTTCTTGGGCAGTGATAGAAGCTGATGAGAAGTGACACTTGGACCATCCTCCTGATGATGTCCCGGTTGAGACTCCTCTCAAACGAAACAAGAAGAACAGTAGGGAATTTTAGAATAGAGCAAATTACAAAAGTGGTTGGGGCTTAAAAATAGATATTTACACAGGACAATTTATGTATTGGACCACCCCTTTAACTGTGTTAGGCCGGGTTGGACTCTGAAATGTCACAAGTGTGTTAGGCCAGGTTTATACCAATGGACTAGTGATGTTAAAGGGAATCTGTCAGCAGATTTTTGCTACGGAATCTGACAGAAGCATGATGTAAAGGCAGAGACCCTGATTCCACGGATGTGTCACTTACTGGGCTGAGTTTTGATAGAATCCCTGTTTTCTCTGTTGTAGGTGTAGCAATGGTCAGAGTGCTGAGCTGTGTATAACCCCACCCACACCACTGATTGGCTGCTTCCTGTGTACACCGTGAGCAAGCTGCCAATCGGTGCTGAGGGCGGGGTTACACAGATTAGCCTGACTACCTGGCAAGCAACGACTAGTCCTGTAGTGATAATCTTCTGCTGATAAAACACTGATTGTATTAAAACTGTAGCAAACTACTGAGCAAGTGTCACATCCCTGAAATCAGGCGCTCTGAACTTCTGACAGATTCCATTTAAATGACCACTAATCAGTAACATGCGTGCCGGTCAGTAGTTGTTTATTGCCGACCGCTTTTCAGATGCGCTCTGAGAGATCAGTAAGGCCCTGTTCACACGTCCGGAAAAACAGTACCGGTGCCGTCAGTGTTTTTCTGGTGTTCATGGCCTGTAACACCCCTTTAAATAATGACAATAAAGATGCTCTACGCCTATCGGACTTGCCCTAGAAATAACAAGTTTCCCAACGCCTCCAGCAATATATATCTCTTCGAAAAATAGGATGGTGCCCACCCAAATATAGTCACGTGGCAGAAATGCCGGTGGGTCAACCAAGGTTTGTAGTTTGCAAGAAAGAAACGCCATGAAGCAGGTAGAAGTAGATTTACATGGCGAAATTTTTTCAAGATAACCTGTGATTCCAATACTCTGAAAAATCTGATAATCCGGCATCTCACCTTTCCAGATGACTTGCCCATTGATGTGACCAGTCTCGGGCTCCGCTCCGTGTGAGCCGGTATTGGAGGCTCAGCCTTGATTTTTCCTTCTAATGTTTCATAATGAAAACAGGTTTAAAATACGACCTGCACATAGAATAAATGTAATTACAGAAGCGTAATTGGTGAATCATCAAACACAGATGGCATGAACATAGATAAATGTGGAGCACTTTAATTAAATTGTAGCCAAACAAGATGTACAAATGAATGCAGAAGTTAATTATTAAAGGTGTGAACGTCGGGTTACAGATTGCCCCGTGTGCTGGATATTAGTTACATTCCTAATGTAGCAAAATGGTAATGATACAATGTGCAGAATGATGCGGGAATTGCAGCAAGAATCTCCCATAGATCCCGGCGGGGAAGGCTATGGCACATAGATCCTGGCGGGGGAGGCTATGGCACATAGATCGTGGCGGTGGAGGGTACGGCACATAGATCTCGGCGGGGGAGGCTATGGCACATAGATCGTGGCGGTGGAGGGTACGGCACATAGATCGTGGCGGTGGAGGGTACGGCACATAGATCTCGGCGGGGGAGGCTATGGCCCATAGATCCCGGCGGGAGAGGGTACGGCACATAGATCCTGGAGGGGGAGGCTATGGCACATAGATCGTGGCGGTGGAGGGTACGGCACATAGATCTCGGCGGTGGAGGCTACGGCACATAGATCGTGGCGGTGGAGGGTACGGCACATAGATCTTGGCGGGGGAGGCTATGGCACATAGATCCTGGCGGGGGAGGCTATGGCCAATAGATCCCGGCAGGGGAGGGTACGGCACATAGATCTTAGCGAGGGGAGGCTATGGCCCATAGATCCCGGCGGGAGAGGGTACGGCACACAGATCTTGGCGGGGGGAGGCTACGGCACATAGATCCTGGTGGGGGAGGCTATGGCCCATAGATCCCGGCGGGGGAGGGTATGGTACATAGATCTCGGCGGGGGAGGCTACGGCACATAGATCCTGGCAGGAGAGGCTATGACACATAGATTCTGGTGGGGGTGGCTATGACACATAGATCCTGGCGGGGGAGGCTATGACACATAGATCCTGGCGGGAGGGCTATGGCACATAGATCCCGGCGGGGGAGGCTACGGAATGTAGATCCCAGTGGGGGAGGCTACGGCACATAAATCCCGGCGGGTGAGGCTATGGCACATAGATCCCATCTGGGGAGGCTACGGAACATACATCCCAGTGGGGGATGCTACTGCACATAGATCCTGACGGGGGAGGCTATGGAACGTAGATCCCAGTGGGGGAAGCTATGGCACATAAATCCTGGCGGGTGAGGCTACGCACATAGATCCTGGCAGGGAAGGCTACTGCAGCACCCCAGTGTCCTGGTCATTTCAGTAATGTCATTCTTCCACTAGGGGGAGTGATGTTACGTCTGAAGGCAATAAAGGAGATCACTTTACCAGGTATCACAAACCACATAACACACTTCACACTCCAGTCCACCAGGGGGAGCTATGCTCCTATTTAGTAGGGCACTCTTCAAAATTAGGTAAAACTGGTTGTCTGGATAGGAAGTTAGGCAGAATTGCGTTGCAGAGAGTGAGAAACGAAGTCATAGCAAAAGGAGAGGAAACCAGGAGGAGTTCTGCCCTGTAAAAGGCTGCCTCCTTCTGAGGCGCTGAAGCCGGTAGCCAGAACACCGAGGGAGTCATTGTCTCCAAGCCTGGCTCCGGAGACCGGCAGGACAGCTAATTCCATATTAGTTGCCCGACCTTTTACCCAGGAGGCACGGTGGCAACTGTGGGGGCTGGGGCGTGCTAGAGTCCCTGTAAAAAGCCTCAGGCCACCAGTCACATGGGTTGTTCCCATCCATCTGGGGGACAGAGAGAAAGACATAACATCTAGAACACCACCAACAGTTGTGAGGACCTTATGAGAAGCTCAGCAGTAAGCTACTACAGCACCAAGGCACTAGAGGAAGGCTACTGATTTCCACCTGGATAAGGGGACTCTGGATTTGCCTTCAGACCGGCCGGACTCTGCCTGCCCTGTCATCCGGCACTCTGGGCTGTGGATGCTGAAGTCTTCAGTAAAGGTAAAGAGACTGCAACCTTGTGTCCTCGTTCTTCACTGCACCTCACACCATACCACCATCTACACACCGGGAAGCCATGGGGGACATACTTCACCTGTGGGAAGGTATATCATCTAGCTGCCATAACATCACCCCGATGGACCCCTAAGCAGCGTCGGTCACCCTGACCGAATACCACAGGTGGCGTCACAAACATTTCCCCTTTAAAAGACCTTTCCCATTTACAACGGACCTCCCGAGGGCCACAGACCGGGTCAGCCACTATGACACCCCCTTAAGAACCGAAGGACCCGGTACCGAGTACCCCGCGGCCCTTGGGTGCGCTCCACTACAGCACATAGATCCTGGCAGGGGAGGTTACGGCACATAGATCCTAGTGGGGGGGAAGCTACGGCACATAGATCCCGACAGGAGAGGCTACAGCACATAGATCCTGGCGGGGGGGGGGCTACGGCACATAGATCCCAGGGGGGAGGCTATCGCATATAGATCCTGGCAGGGGAGGCTACGGCACATAGATCCTGGTGGGGGAGGCTACAGCACATAGATCCCAGGGGGGAGGCTATGGCTCATAGATCCTGGCGGAGGAATCTACACACATAGATCTTAGTGGGGGAGGCTACGGCATATAGATCCTGGTGGGGAGGCTGCGGCACATAGATCCTGGCGGGGGAGGCTACAGCACATAGATCCCAGTGGGGGAGGCTTCGGCACATAGACCCTGGTGTAGGAATCTACGGCACATAGATCCTGGCGGGGGAGGCTACAGCACATAGATCCCAGTGGGGGAGGCTTCGGCACATAGACCCTGGTGTAGGAATCTACGGCACATAGATCCTGGCGGGGGAGGCTATAGCACATAGATCCTGGCAAGGGAGTGGATCGCCCCCAGACACAGAGCCACAGGGCACTTGGTACCGGTCCTTTCTGTCTCAGTTCTGGGGTTGTCACGGTGGCTGGGCCCGGTCCGTGACCCTGCTAAGGGGCGTCCAATAAAGGATGATGGTGCGTAGTGCGAGGAATAACGAGGACACAGGGTTCAGTTTCTTTACCTTTTACTGAAGGTTTCAGGATCCTCAATCCAGGGCACTTTCAACAGGGCTGTCTGAGACCGGCCGGTCCGATGGCACATCCAGAGTTCCCTTCGCAGGTGAAAATCAGTGTCTACCCACTAGCGCCTGTGTGTTGTAGTGCTTCCCTGCTGAGCATTCAGGATAGTCTTCACAACTTCTGTTCTTGTTCGTTCTAGATCTTTCTCTTCTCCGTCCCCCAGGTATGTTATGGCTAGGACGCACCTTTATGACAGGTAGGCCTGGAGTTATTCTGGAACCCTAGTGTCGCCCCTCTCCCACGATTGCCTCCTATGTCCTTCTTAGGTGTTGTATGATAGACAGCCAACCTGTAATTAACTGTCCTGCCGCTGTTTGAAGTAATGCGTAGAGACTGTTACTTCTTCGGTGCTCCGGCCACCGGCTATGCGCCTCAGTAAGATGTTGCCGTTCTCGGGGCACGACTCCTACTGGATCTCCTTTGTGCTGATCTCGTTTCTCACTGTTCCACAATATCCTTCCTTTCTTGTCTCTTTCTTAGGATACCGCCGCAAGGTAGTGCAGGCGCGGTTCCGTAACAATCTGTCCTTTCGCTAGGTATCTGCCAGATTTCCCAGTTCTGACAGGTCCTCCCTGGAGCTCTCCCAGGCTTTGTTCTGCCTAACTTCCTGTCCGACCCCTAGTGGCCGGAGTGTGAAGCGTAGTGTGTGCTTGGTGATACCTGGTCAGTAGAACTCTTTTAGTGCCATTACTGCAACGACCAGATCTCTGGGGCGCTGCAGGAGGCTACAGCACATAGATCCTGGTGGGGAGGCTATGGCACATAGATCCTGGTGGAGGAATCTACGGCACATAGATCCCAGTGGGGGAGGCTACGGCATATAGATCCTGGTGGGGGAGGCTGCAACACATGGATCGTGGCGGGGGAGGCTACAGCACATAGATCCCAGTGGGGGAGGCTACGGCACATAGATCCTGGTGTAGGAATCTACGGCACATAGATCCCAGCAAGGGAGGCTACGGCACATAGATCCTGGTGGGGGAGGCTACGGCAGGTAGATCCTGGCGGGGGAGGCTATGGCACATAGATCCCGGTGGGGGAGAATACGGCACATATATCCTGGCGGGAGAGGTTATGGCATGTGCCTGCAGTTAAAAGGGCTACCCTTACAGGGTTGGGCCGTGTTGTTGGTCTAAAGGCCATTGTTCAGTAATGCCCTCACAGCACAGTCCACACACCCAGCCAGGACCTCCACTTTCATGTAACGTGGCGGGGCGCGGGAGACCAGTGCCTCGCCCACAGCTACTGCCCCGAGCCATGTTACACATTCACATGGGGGGCAAGGACCCTAGCTCTTGTGAGAGGTCTGACTGATCCTACTTTTTTCATCTGTCCTGTAAATAGGACATAAATGGCGTTGGTAGGGCCACCCTTTTGTTACAATGGACGGCATCATTGTAGTTGTCAAGAATTTGAAAAACATGATTGCTTTCTTCCAGAGATGGCGCCACAACTGTCTAAAGTTTGTATCCGGCATGGCAGCTCAACTCAGTTCCCTTCAATAAGCTGCAATGGCAGATAGAACCCACCGACCCACAGACCTCTATTATATCGCAGGCCCTCTATGGAATGATGGAAACAAGCGCTTTTCCAGCCGAACATTGCTGAGCGCTGTCAGGCTACACAGAGTATTCGATTACGCAGCAGCTGGAGAAACGACAATGAAAATGACATAAACGAGATGACTCATGTGGATGTGAAGAAGGCCAGAGCTGCCGATGAAAAGGTCACCTGTGAGTAGAGTATATACAAGTATATAGGGGGGACTGTGCCGTGCACGTCGTCAGGAACCCAACCTACATCACATGTCTCTAGTAATATTCGTCTGTCACATCCACCCATCGTCAGCTCATCATTCATCATCTGTCCATCAGTTGTCATCAGCCTGTCAATCATCCTCTGCCCATAAATAATCATCTATGCATTAACGGGTCGTCCTAAAAAATCTGTATGTTGTCATCTGCACGTCTGTCACCATCTATCAGTCAGTCATCAATTGTCATGATGTCAGTCAACTGCACATTAGTCGTTATCTGTCCGTCAGACATCATCTGTTCGTTGTCAGTACTGCAGGCATCATCTGTCCATCATCTGCTCATTAGTAATCCTCTGCCCATCAGTAGTCATCAATCCATTATCAAATCATTCATTATCTGTCCATTATACGTCAGTTGTCATCTGCTCGTTAGTCATCACCTGTCTGTTATCTGCTAATTATTAAACATCTGTTCATTATATGTTGTCATCATTCATCCCCTGCTCATCAGTCATCATCGGTTCACCATCAGCTCATCATTAATCCTCTGTCCATCAGTAAGTTAGTTGCCTTTCAATCACCATTATGCATCCTCTGCTCATCATCTGCTCTGTTATGATTCAGTAACACAATGTACATAGCGATCAGAGCACATACAGTGATCTGACAATAACCCAAAATAATAGAACGAGCTCTGAGACGTGGGAACTCTGTAGACCGCAATTCCTGATCCTCTCCAAACACAACTAGAGGCAGCTGTGGATTGCGCCTAACGCTCCCTATGCAACTCGGCACTGCCTGAGAAACTAACTAGCCTGAAGATAGAAAAATAAGCCTACCTTGCCTCAGAGAAATACCCCAAAGGAAAAGGCAGCCCCCCACATATAATGACTGTGAGTAAGATGAAAAGACAAACGTAGGGATGAAATAGATTCAGCAAAGTGAGGCCCGATATTCTAGACATAACGAGGATAGGAAAGATAACTTTGCGGTCTACACAAAACCCTAAAGAAAACCATGCAAAGGGGGCAAAAAGACCCTCTGTACCGAACTAACGGCACGGAGGTACACCCTTTGCGTCCCAGAGCTACCAGCAAAACAAAAAGACAAGCTGGACAGAAAAAATAGCAACAAATAGCAAAGAAGCACTTAGCTATGCAGAGCAGCAGGCCACAGGAATGATCCAGAGAAACACAAGTCCAACACTGGAACATTGACAGGAAGCATGGATCAAAGCATCAGGTGGAGTTAAGTAGAGAAGCAGCTAACGACCTCACCAGATCACCTGAGGGAGGAAACTCAGAAGCTGCAGTACCACTTTCCTCCACAAACGGAAGCTCCCAGAGAGAATCAGCCGAAGTACCACTTGTGACCACAGGAGTGAACTCTGCCACAGAATTCACAACACTGCTCATCATTAAACATCTGTCCATCCTTGCAAGTTTTTATCTGCTCGCCTTTCATGATCTGTCAATCAGTCATCATCTGTCAGAGTCATCATGTCAGACAGTTATCATCTGCCCATCATTACCGTGTCATTCATCATCTGTACATTATAAGTCAGCTGTCATCACCTGTCCATTATCAGTCAGTAGGTGTCATCTGTCTATCATCTGCCCATTAGTCATCATCAGACTATATCAGATCAAGATTCATGATCTTTCTATTATCCATCTGTTGTCATCTGCCCATTTGTCTTCATCTGTCCATCATCTGGTTATTATTAAATATCTGTCTGTTATCTGTTAGTTGTCACCTGTCTGTCTGTCATCATCTATCCATCATGCATCATCTGGCACAGTTATGTCAATCAATCATCACTTTCCCTTTACCTGCCCATCGATTTTCAGCTGTCCATCATCAGCTCATCATTTATCATCTGTCCATCATCAGTTAGTTGTCATCTGCCTGTCAATCATCAATTGATCAATCATTATTATATATCCTCTGTCCTTCATTATTTTGTCATTCATCATCTGACCATTATAGGTCAGCATACATCATCTGCAAATAGTCATCATCTGCATATTATTGGTCAGTAGACATCATCTGACCAATATTGTCAGTAGATATCATCTGCCAATTAGTCATCATCTGTTCATTATCTGCTGATGATTCATCATGACCTTTCCATCATATAACAATTGTCATCTACCTATTAGTTATCATCTGCCATCTGTAAATCAGTCATCAACTGTCCATCATCTGGTCATCATTAAACATCTGACAATCATCTGTCAGTTGTCTTCTGCCTGTCTGTCATCTGTCCATCATTCACCATTCATTCATCAGTCATCAGCTTCCCATTAGTTATCAGCTGCTCGTCATCATCAGCTCATCAACCATCACCTGTCAGTTCTTACCTGCTCACTACTCATCTGTAAATCAGTCATCATCTACCCATCAGCTATCACCATCTTACCATTCCTCAAAAATAAGCAAGGACTAAGTGGTGACACAAATTAGCAAATTGATATACAATCCTAATTCCAAAAATGTTTCGACTTTGTGCAAAATGTAACGAAAAATTAGAATGCAATAATCTGGAATATTTTATTCCCACAGAACATAGGACAAAGATCAGAAGTTGAACATCGGATATTTCTCCATTTCATTTGAAAAAAATGACTACCGTAATTTAGAAATTGATGGCTGCAACACATCTCAAAAAAGTAAATCCTGGGTCTTTGTCCATCATTGTTCATGAGGGGACCTCTTCTTCTTACAACCTTCTTACAATGGTCTGTAAAAGTCAGAAATGTGAGGAGACAATTGCTGGTGTTTTGGGAGTTTCTCCCTTCTTGTCTGTTGTTGGATTCTCGCTGCTCCAAAGTTTGGTGTCTTTGCATTTTTCGTTTCCTAAATTCCCCAAATGTTCTCTATTGGTGAAAGGTTTGGACTGCAGGTGGCCGGTTTATCACTGGAACTCTTCTTCTGCGGAACTGTGCTGTTGTGATGAAGGCCGTATGTGATTTACCATTGTCTTGCTGAAATATATACAGTACGTCAAGTCATTCCCTGAAATAAACGTTGTCTGGATGGAGCAGATGTTGTTCTAACAACTCAATATAACGCTCAGCATTGATATCGCCTCTCATGTGTGCTGTCTCTTCCATAGACAGTAATGCTCCCCGCACCATCAGAGATGCAGAACTGCATGCTGATAACAAGCTGGATGGTCCCTCTCCCCAATAACAAGCTGGATGCTCCCTCTCCCCAATAATAAGCTGGATGCTCCCTCTCCCAAATAACAAGTTGGATGGTCCCTCTCCCCAATAACAAGCTGGATGGTCCCTCCCCGAAATAACAAGTTGGATGGTCCCTCTCCCCAATAACAAGTTGGATGGTCCCTCTCCCAAATAACAAGTTGGATGGTCCCTTCTCCCCAATAACAAGCTGGATGGTCCCTCTCCCAAATAACAAGTTGGATGGTCCCTCTCCCCAATAACAAGTTGGATGGTGCCTCTCCCCAATAACAAGTTGGATGGTCCCTCTCCCCAATAACAAGTTGGATGGTCCCTCTCCCCAATAACAAGTTGGATGGTCCCTTCTCCCCAATAACAAGCTGGATGGTCCCTCTCCCAAATAACAAGTTGGATGGTCCCTTCTCCCCAATAACAAGCTGGATGGTCCCTCTCCCAAATAACAAGTTGGATGGTCCCTCTCCCCAATAACAAGTTGGATGGTCCCTCTCCCCAATAACAAGCTGGATGCTCCCTCTCCCAAATAACAAGTTGGATGGTCCCTCTCCCCAATAACAAGCTGGATGCTCCCTCTCCCAAATAACAAGATGGATGGTCCCTCTCCCAAATAACAAGTTGGATAGTCCCTCTCCGCAATAACAAGCTGGATGGTCCCTCTCCCAAATAACAAGTTGGATGGTCCCTCTCCGCAATAACAAGCTGGATGGTCCCTCTCCCAAATAACAAGTTGGATGGTCCCTCTCCCCAATAACAAGCTGGATGCTCCCTCTCCCAAATAACAAGTTGGATGGTCCCTCTCCCCAATAACAAGCTGGATGCTCCCTCTCCCAAATAACAAGTTGGATGGTCCCTCTCCGCAATAGCAAGCTGGATGGTCCCTCTCCCCAATAAAAAGCTGGATGGTCCCTCTCCCCAATAGCAAGCTGGATGGTCCCTCTCCCAAATAACAAGCTGGATGGTCCCTCTCCCCAATAGCAAGCTGGATGGTCCCTCTCCCAAATAACAAGCTGGATGCTCCCTCTCCCAAATAACAAGTTGGATGGTCCCTCTCCGCAATAGCAAGCTGGATGGTCCCTCTCCCCAATAAAAAGCTGGATGGTCCCTCTCCCCAATAGCAAGCTGGATGGTCCCTCTCCCAAATAACAAGCTGGATGCTCCCTCTCCCAAATAACAAGCTGGATGGTCCCTCTCTCCAATAACAAGCTGGATGCTCCCTCTCCCAAATAACAAGTTGGATGGTCCCTCTCCCCAATAACAAGCTGGATGCTGCCTCTCCCAAATAACAAGTTGGATGGTCCCTCTCCCCAATAACAAGCTGGATGGTTCCTCTCCCCAATAACAAGTTGGATGGTCCCTCTCCCCAATAACAAGCTGGATGCTCCCTCTCCCAAATAACAAATTGGATGGTCCCTCTCCCCAATAACAAGCTGGATGGTCCCTCTCCCCAATAACAAGCTGGATGGTCCCTCTCCCAAATAACAAGCTGGATTGTCCCTCTCTCCATGAACAAGCTGGATGGTCCCTCTCCTCCTGAGTCCACAGGAAACAGACTCTGTGGTTTCCATAAAGGATTTTTTTGATCCTTCCTACCACAGAACAGTGTTCCTTTTACCCCCATCTTTTATAAATGAGCTTTGGCCTCTTGAAGATGGCAGCATTTCAGGATTGTGCAGATATATGGATTCTTCTCTTCTTTGGTAGTGCTTTATTTTGTATTTGTGGATTGCACGACCACCTGTGTTCACAGACAGTAATTTCTGCACATTTTTCTGATCCACAACGATACAACACCGTAAAACAGGCCCAAAAGCTGCCAAAACACATCGAATGAGGGACAGACACCAGGAAAGTGGCCTCAATTCACCCACAGTACAAACTGCAGCATGGAACTGCAGCAATCAGCCGGGCATGAGGTATCGGAGTCTGGGACAGCATCTACAGCTTTCCATTGAATATCACAGTAAGACGAGGTGGGTGAGGGATCGGTGTAGGACTCCTTTGCTGGCAGCCCTGATACCACATGCAACACCTCTACCTGCTTTCATGCTGAGCCACACTCAGTTGGCACAGATATCAGTTTTCTAGACTACCATTGTCAGAAAAATTTAAGGATAGTAACACGAGTAGTTGAGTCCAAGGAACTGGAGGCCTGACGGTCTCAGAGGTCTACTGCTACAGGCAACACGCATGATGGAGACCCAACCAGGAGTGTTCACATTTGCAAAAATTATTGGCCGACACCACGAAAGTGGCATCAATTTCACCACAGTATAGATAGTAGAATAGGGACTGATATGTCATCCTCTACACCCAATCCAGCAGATGGACACCCAACCAGGAGTGTTCTGTTCACATTTCCAAAAATTATTGGCCGACACCACGAAAGCGTCATCAATTTCACCACAGTATAGATAGTAGAATAGGGACTGATATGTCTTCCACTACGCCCAATCCAGCAGATGCAGTGGCGTAGGAAGGGGGGTGCGGGGGGGGCGGTCCGCCCCGGGCGGCACAATGCTGGGGGCGGCCGGCGCTGCAGGAGAAGAAGATAAAAAAAAAAAAAAAAAGACGCCCCTTTAAATCTTCGGGCGGCGCCGTCCGCCGCCACGACCAGGGCCAGCTCCCCCCACCCCCGGGTCCCGCCCCAGCCCCCGCCCCCCGCTCTATACTCACCTCTCCTGGTTCCTGCGGCGCCGGCAGCTGCAGCGTCCTCTGACTCTGCGACGTCTCAGAGCAGAGGGCGCGATGACGTCAGTACTGTGCGCGCCGCTCTGCCTCTCTGTCCTGAGCGTCGCAGAGCCGGAGAGACGCTGACTGCACCGGACCTGCGCTAGGAACGGGAGAGGTGAGGATTTTACTTTTTTTTTTTTTTTCTTTATGTCTGACTGTCTGGGGCTGGGGCAATGCTGGAGACCATGGGGCAGATTGCTGGACACACTGGGGCAATACTGGAGACCATGGGGCAGATTGCTGGACACACTGGGGCAGTACTGGAGACCATGGGGCAGAATGCTGGACACACTGGGGCAATACAGGAGACCATGGGGCAGATTGCTGGACACACTGGGGCAATACAGGAGACTATGGGGCAGATTGCTGGACACACTGGGGCAATACAGGAGACCATGGGGCAGATTGCTGGACACACTGGGGCAATACAGGAGACCATGGGGCAGATTGCTGGACACACTGGGGCAATACAGGAGACTATGGGGCAGATTGCTGGACACACTGGGGCAATACTGGAGACCATGGGGCAGAATGCTGGACACACTGGGGCAATACTGGAGACCATGGGGCAGAATGCTGGACACACTGGGGCAATACTGTAGACCATGGGGCAGAATGCTGGACACACTGGGGCAATACTGGAGACCATGGGGCAGATTGCTGGACACACTGGGGCAATACTGGAGACCATGGGGCAGATTGCTGGACACACTGGGGCAATACTGGAGACCATGGGGCAGAATGCTGGACACACTGGGGCAGTACAGGAGACTATGGGGCAGAATGCTGGACACACTGAATACTGGAGACCATGGGGCAGATTTCAGGACACATTGAGGCAATGCTGGAGACCCTGGGGCAGACTTCTGGACATACTGGGGCAATACTGGAGACCATGGGGCAGATTGCTGGACACACCGGGGCAATACTGGAGACCATGGGGCAGAATGCTGGACACACTGGGGCAATACAGGAGACCATGGGGCAGATTGCTGGACACACTGGGGCAATACTGGAGACCCTGGGGCAGATTGCTGGACACACTGGGGCAATACTGGAGACCCTGGGGCAGATTTCTGGACACATTGAGGCAATGCTGGAGACCCTGGGGCAGATTGCTGGACACACCGGGGCAATACTGGAGACCATGGGGCAGAATGCTGGACACACTGGGGCAGTACAGGAGACTATGGGGCAGAATGCTGGACACACTGAATACTGGAGACCATGGGGCAGATTTCAGGACACATTGAGGCAATGCTGGAGACCCTGGGGCAGACTTCTGGACATACTGGGGCAATACTGGAGACCATGGGGCAGATTGCTGGACACACCGGGGCAATACTGGAGACCATGGGGCAGAATGCTGGACACACTGGGGCAATACAGGAGACCATGGGGCAGATTGCTGGACACACTGGGGCAATACAGGAGACCATGGGGCAGATTGCTGGACACACTGGGGCAATACTGGAGACCCTGGGGCAGATTGCTGGACACACTGGGGCAATACTGGAGACCCTGGGGCAGATTTCTGGACACATTGAGGCAATGCTGGAGACCCTGGGGCAGACTTCTGGACACACTGGGGCAATGCTGGACACTGGGGCAGATTGCTGGACACACTGGGGGTAATATACTGGACACACTGGGGCAATGCTGGACACTGGGGGTAATGTGCTGGACACACTGGGGCAGACTGCTGGACACACTGGGGAAAGGCTGGACACTGGGGCAGATTGCTGGACACACTGAGGGCAGATTGCTGGACACACTGGGGGTAATATGCTGGACATACTGGGGCAGATTGCTGGACACACTGGGGGTAATATGCTGGACACACTGGGGCAGATTGCTGGACAACATGGGGGTAATATGCTGGACACACTGGGGCAGATTGCTGGACAACATGGGGGTAATATGCTGGACACACTGGGGGCAGGACTTGAGGCATGGGCAGAATGTAGATACGGGGCATGATTGGAGACACGGGGCAGGATTGGATCATGGGGCAGGACGGATACGATGGAGGCTGGTGGGGCAGGATGGGGAGATCATATGGGGTAGAATGGATACTCATGAGGGCAGGATACGACAACATATGGCTGGAGCCAGGAATGAGATAAACGGGGCCAGGGTGGGGAATATTATTACCATAGGGGATAATTAAGGGATATTGTTACTGCAGTGATGTATTTATTTTATTTTTTGAGTATACTGTTTTAAATGGGGGGGCGGTCCTGTTACTGTGCAGAGTGACACTATATCACCTTTTTTTCTTCATGTGGTGTAATGTAGAAGTTGTGAAAAATTAAGTAATGTGTTCTGCAAGCGGAGCTCGAGATAACTGTGTTATTTCCTGCAGAAACGAGTCCTGGCTGGAAGGAATGATGGCGGTCTGTGCTGGATGAAAGATGAAGGACTTCACCTAGAGACGTCACTGGTGAGTCAGTGTTACCTATACACTGACACTATACACTGTATACTATATGGAGGTCCTGTGTATAATGTCACCAGTGATCTCTGTATTACCTCTACACAGACACTGCATACTAAGTACAGATCTCCTGTGAATACTGGCACTTATGGTGATAGTATTGTGGTTTTTTTTTTATTACTGATCAGTATTGTAGTATTCAGTCACTATGTGGTGGTAATATGTGGTCTGGAAATGGTGCGGTGGTATTTGCCCCTTGTATGTAGTATTTTTCGGTCACTATGTGGCCTGGTCATGGTGTGGTGGTATTAAGTCACAGGTGTGGCATGTGGGGGTGACACCATTAGGCCCAGTTTAAGTTCTACAAAACAGGAAAACCATTTTTGGTAACCTTTGTGTGTATTGAGCTGGGGGGGGGGATGGGGGGGGGGGGGGGCGCCAAACTCGGGATCAGCCCCGGGCGGCAAAAGCTCTAGCTACGCCTCTGAGCAGATGGACACCCAGCCAGGAGTGTTCACATTTCCTAAAATTACGAGCAGACACCACAAACTGAATTATTGCTTTGGGTGCCGGAATACCTAGGTACACCTCTGCCTTATGCACGGTTGCACAGAACTGTCCCAGCCCGGGATTCAGCGCTTGATGCCACTAGGACCAGACAGATGACTGTGAGAAGCAGAGGAGCCGGAGAGGTCAGTGGTGAGATCAGTATAAGTATTATTTTACATTTTACGTTTATTATGTTCTGTGATCAGAATAGACCAGAATAAAATAAGGGACATTAAATTATGGGGAAAATCGGTGCAAAAATGCAGATTTGAAAGTTGCCGGATCCGCTCATCTCTATTAGGTTTGTGTTCTATGTTCTTTTGAGAATAATTTATCGCTATAAGAAATTTCCAGATCACTGCATTTTTGTTTGTTTTTTTACAGTTTACACTGTTTTTTTGTAGAACCTGCACAATTTAGCAATTTTTCAGCATATTGGGCTGCCGGTGATTGTCCCACCTGCATTGCTCCTTTCCTATCCTGCCAATATCCGGATCTCCAGCCAGTAAAGCTCACAAATATGGCGGATAATAATTTGATAGCCAACGTATATATTTTGATATATCTTTATATTAACATGGTCCTTTTTAGATTTGTACAGCAGAGATGACAGGGAGCAGCATGACAATTGCCCCTCATGATTCCTCTCTGTTATTTTCCATGGTGTGGAAGAAAGAGATTGCAGAAGCGTACCAGACTCCGCAGCTCTCCAGGATTTCACAGTATATGCATCACTCACAGTGGAGAACCAAGATTCTGCCAGAACCACATTTATTCTTAGATACAATCGGGTGAAACTGGGTCACATTGAGCTCAATGCATTTTTTGTGTGAAATATTTTGTTTTTTAAAGCCACTAGATTTTATATGGAGTCTTAAAGGGAACCTGTCTGGCCTGATAACTCTATTAACCTGTCGATATAGGGTTAATCTGCACATAAATAGCTTTTTTTACTTGCATGCTGAAAGTGCAGCACATAGGAGTAAATTAACTTTATTGATTCTGGGAGCCGCCGGCTTTCAGTCATAGAGGAGTGACCGGAGCAGTTACAGTCATCATTCAGAAAATAATGGGTGACGGATATAAGCATGCTCTGGTATTTTGATTGACAGCTTGTTTTGTACTGACCTACTACAGAGCCGGCTGTCAGGCAAAGTGCTGGGCCATGCTTACAGCCACCGCTCTTGTTGTTACATTTGCTCCGGCTTCATGACTGAAAGCCGGTGGATCCCGGTAGAAACACAGTTCATTTTCTCCCAGGTGTCACAATTTCAGTACAGTGGTCAAATTTTTTTCTTTTTACCACTAGTAAAGCCCTAATTACAGGAATACTAAACACACAAAAAAACTCACAAAAATAAAAAGTATCCCAGGACTTACTCTAATAATTTCCTTCTATTCTTTGATCTAATCTTGCCTCATATTATAATTACTACTGGGAAATATATAAAGAAATCTCTGCATCTCAGGAGATTAGCCACTTCTCCCCTTCTCCTCCTCACTGTTCTGTGTGCGGCTGTGAGATAACTGGCTGCAGCAGGAGCCTCTCCCCACTGCCTTGTCCAAATTTGCATAGAAGGTTTCTAAGGCCTGCCGTTAGCTTAGAGGACGGGACTTTAGACATTCAGCAGTCCAATAGTGGAAATAATTAGCAGATTAACCCTAGTGTTCTCACTTCGATAAGACATTTTACTAAGCCGGAAAAGCAGATGTAGAGCTACGGTCAGGATTTCAGCTTCTTAGACTCCATGCGAAATAACTTATGGGAGGAGTGGGAGATTGAGCTAAACTGTTCTTCCTCCAAATCATTTTACCTCTGAATTGGGAATCTAGGTATTAAAGGGAATGTATAGTTTAGAAAACCTATCTACATTATGAGTTTCTAATTAATAATCATTTATTCCCTTTTAGTAGCCAGACTAGACAGTGACTACAAATAACTATTGAGAACCAGACTTGTCAATACATTTCAATCACAAGCCATTGATTTTAATCTAAAGGGTGTAATGCTTAATTTGTCCTGTGGTGGCGCTGTGGGGAAATTGAACACTTGCTGATGGATTCTCCTATCGATCACAGCTGATTACAGATGAAGATCTTGTTAAAAAAAAAAACTTGACTAACAAATTGTGTAAAACGTGGAACTCCTTTAACCCTGCTGTTGTCTTCGGTCTGGGGAGACCGATTTTGAACTTTGGTATTTTTTGGGGTGTTCAAGATGCGGTTCTGAAACTTGTGGTTGATTGACTTAAATGAGGATGGGTCAGTCGGCCACGGGTTTCAGAGCCGCATCTTGAATATTTTAAAGAATATTGAAGTTCAAGGTCGGTCGTTTTTGACCGAAGACAACAGCAGGGTTAAATATAATTTTGCAGAAGGTGACAGATTTGTCAAACTTAAGAATTTTTTCCTATTCATAAAGCCTGTAAAATCTTCCTAAGATACGTAGGTAGGAGGTTGCAAGACTTTCTGCAAAAAAAAGTATAAAAATGTATATATTATAATTTCCACATTATATGATTGTAATCCAAGGCGTTTAACGAGGGCCAATGCCCCAGGTGCAGAGTTCAAGTAGGAGGGCACCGACCAGCTTGTTATCAATAGAAAGTCCCATCTGTTTCTGAGTCCAAGGGGTTAACACTTGTTCTGACGGTATTAACATCGTTAATATGCATATTAATTACTAAGACACTTTCTGTGGCTTTCATCAAGCAGTCACGAGGAGGAGAATGTCTGCCCACAGATGGAATGAAATAAATATAATTAAGTGTTCGTGTAACCAGTTCTCTCCTCGCAGCATGCTGGGGCATCTGTCCTTTTGATCTCCTGATTTTTGTCAGTAAGAATGGATGGGAGAGGGGGATTATTCATTGGCTCCGAAATAGATATTAATTTAGAATAATAGCACTTCATGAACCTTTCATTGGGGCAGTGTTAACATGAGACCCTAGTGTTCATCGCTTTGGCATCGTTACATTTCGTTTTTGAAGATTGTTTCCGGAAAGGAATGGAATCGCTTTGCTTTGATCATTGAAGGCGCCATTCCGGGGGTCTACAATATCGGCTATACTTGACTCCTGGAAGAGTAGGAAAATTGTCGAAGCCAACTACAACCTCTGAGTAAGCAACCATCCCAAAAGTTGGAAAATTGGAGGCTCGGAATGGTCATGGCTCGAGTGAAAGACACGGTTGGTCGCAAACTTTTTTATTTCACTTTGCAATCTAAGATCAAAACTATTTTAAAAAGTTACAATCTCAGGGAGGATATCGGTTCTCGTTGAAGTGACCCCTCTCAGTATGGAGGCTTAAAGGGGCTCGATCAGCACAGAATGACTGCTAAAACTAAGTACATGGCCAAACATTTAAGTGCACCTTCCTTCATGCTTGTTTTGCCTCTATCTCCACCTCCCTTTTCTTTGATTGACAGCTGTGGCTTTATAAAGTCAGAGCAGGGTGGAGATAGATGGGAAATAAGTAGGTGGGGAAAATGCACTTAAATGATTGGCCTTACCATGATGCACCGAGCGCCCGTACTTGGTTTGAACAGTCATTCTGTGCTGACATAATCCCTTTAATTTCAAGGTAATGCTCCATGGTAAAAAAAAAAAAAAAAATCTGCAAAGTAGCTCATATCATCCAATTTGGAGAATTTATAGGAGAGTCTCTGGTTTTGCAAGTATGAGTTACTTTGCATAAGTTGCCAAACGTATTATATTTTTGAACAGCCGTAACCCTCGGTGGCATAGAACTTACTGAGATATTGGACCTATCACAACAAAATTTGGCATTCAATAACAGGGCACAGAGACTAGACAGGGCATTAAAGTACATGCCCCAGCCCTAGCCTTCCCAAAGTCCCTAACCGTCTGCCTACCCAGTTATCTAAAGACCCGATCCTCTGTTATCTACTGCCCCTCTTTTCTGTTATCTACTGCCCCAATCTTCTGTTATCTACTGCCAGATCCTCTGTTATCTACTGCACCAATCCTTTGTTATCTACTGCACCAATCCTTTGTTATCTACTGCCCTGATCCCGTTATCTACTGCACCAATCCTTTGTTATCTACTGCCCTGATCCCGTTATCTACTGCCCCAATTTTCTGTTATCTATTGCCCGATCCTCTGTTATCTACTGCCCGATCCTTTGTTATCTACTGCCCAATCCTCTGTTATCTACTGCCCCAATTTTCTGTTATCTACTGCCCCGATCTTTTGCTATCTACTGCCCGATCCTCTGTTATCTGCTGCCCCAATCTTCTGTTATCTACTGTCCGATCCTCTGTTATCTGCTGCCCTGATCCTGTTATCTGCTGCCCTGATTCTCTTTTATCTACTGCCCCGATCCTTTGCTATCTACTGCCCGATCCTCTGTTATCTACTGCCCCAATTTTCTGTTATCTACTGCCCGATCCTGTTATCTGCTGCCCCAATCTCCTGTTTTCTACTGTCCCGATCCTCTGTTATCTACTGCCCGATCCTCTGTTATCTGCTGCCCCAATTCTCTGCTATCTACTGTCCCGATCCTCTATCTACTGCCCCAATCTTCTGTTATCTACTGCCCCGATCCTTTGTTATCTACTGCCCAGATCCTCTGTTATCTACTGTTCCGATTCTCTGTTATCTACTGCCCCGATCCTCTGTTTTCTAATGCCCTGATCCATTGTTACACGCAGCCCTTATTCTCTGTTATCTATGGCCCTGATTCTCTGTTACATGCAGCTCTGATCCTGTTATCCACTGCCCTCATCCTTTGTTATCTACTGCCCTGATCCTGTTATCTACTGCCCTGATCCTGTTATCTACTGCCCCGATCCTCTGTTATCTACTGCCCCGATCCTCTGTTATCTACTGCCTTGATCCTCTGTTATCTACTGCCCCGATCCTTTGTTATCTACTGCCCTGATCCTGTTATCTACTGCCCTGATCCTGTTATCTACTGCCCCGATCCTCTGTTATCTACTGCCTTGATCCTCTGTTATCTACTGCCCTGATCCTCTGTTATCTACTGCGCCGATCCTCTGTTATCTACTGCCCCGATCCTCTGTTATCTACTGCCCCGATCCTCTGTTATCTACTGCCACAATCCTCTGTTATCTACTGCCCCGATCCTCTGTTATCTACTGCCTTGATCCTCTGTTATCTACTGCCCTGATCCTCTGTTATCTACTGCGCCGATCCTCTGTTATCTACTGCCCCGATCCTCTGTTATCTACTGCCCCGATCCTCTGTTATCTACTGCCACAATCCTCTGTTATCTACTGCCCCGATCCTCTGTTATCTACTGCCACAATCCTCTGTTTTCTAATGCCCTGATACAGCCCTTATTCTCTGTTATCTACTGCTCTGATCCCCTGTTATCTATGGTCTTGATTTTCTGTTACAGGCCACCCTGATCCTCTGTTATCCACTTCCCGATCCTTTATTATCTACTGCCCTGATCTTCTGTTGTCTACTGCCTTGTTTCTCTGTTATCTACTGCCCTGATCCTCTGTTATCTGCTGCCCCGATCCTCTGTTATCTGTTGCAATGATTCTATGTTATTTACTCCCCTGATCCTCTGTTACCTGTAACCCTGAACCTGTGTTATCTACTGCCCTGATCCTCTGTTATCTACTGTCTCAATCCTCTGTTACATGTCACCCTGATCCTCTGTTATATATCGCCCTAATCCTCTGTTATCTACAACTCCAATCCTCTGTTACATGTTGCCCTGGTCCTCTGTTATTTACTGCCCCAATCCTCTGTTATCTGCTTCCCCAATCCTGTTGTCTTTCGCCCCTCCATCTCATAATTCCCAACCCTGATCCTCTGTTATCTTCTGCACTGACCCGATCCTCTGTTATGCATCACTGTAATCCTCTGTTATCTACTGCCCCAATCCTCTGTTACATGTCACCCTGATCCTCTGTTATTCAACAGCTCAATCCTGTGTTACCCTGTCCAAAAAAAATTTCCATTGGATCCGGGGCCAGACGGAGTAGGGTCCGAGCTGAATCCAGACCCTCGTCACCAGACGTTATCCCTCGTTGGTGGAGGTGATTCGGATGAGAATCAGATCCCTGAGGCAAAGGCAGACTATACTACGCTATCAGTGCAGGAAGAGGAGAAGGGTGACTCTTAGGGTGAGGAGTGGAAGAACAGAGAGGATGACAATGAGGTTGTAGATCCCACTTGTTGTGAACCCAGAGGTATGCAGCTGAGTAGCTCAGCAGAGGAGGTGGAGGAGGAAGACAAGGAGGTTACGTTGCGGCTTCCCGCACAGACACAGAGTGATGTAACCACGACAAGCACTGCATCCCCTGCCACAACTCTGGCTATGGCCAGCAGTGGTCGCAGGTCTGCAGTTCGCATGGATTACCTAGCCTAGGCCTTTTTGAGACTGAAAAGGATAACCCAACTCACTTTGTCTGCCAACTTTGTAAAAAAAAAAAGATTCCATAGAGGCAAACATTTCAAAAATGTGACTACTACATGCATGAACCAGCACATGCATGATCAACATGCATTATTCTGGGAATCTCACAGTGCTAAAATGCACCCTAACAGGCCTTGCCAACCACCAGCTGCCACATCAAAAGCATCTGCTGCGTCTTCCTTGTCCATCACCCTGGCAAGTATTTTCATACAGGTCTCCAGCCCCAGAACCTCCACTTGTTTACTCCCTACAGTAGGGGTGAGTGACAGCCCTTCAGCTGTTATGGATGCGGACATGCCTGCTGCTTATTGCAGATCTCAGACACCAAGCATATCACATCTTTCTTAATCCACCATAACAACTCCATCTGCACCTCATTCACAGTTCAGCAGTTTGTCGTGTTCACCCTACCCCACCCTCTCTCAGTACAGCAGCCAACCCTCGGTCTTGCAGTTGTGGTCATGCAAAATATTGTTTCCTCCTAAACATGGCAAATTTAAGAGCTTGAACTTCAACATCTCCAATCTGTTGGCCATGGAAATGTTGCCTTTCCGCCTGGTGTATAGAGGCACTTTCCAAAAGCTGATGGCCTTCGCAGTCCCCCAGTACCAGTTGCCCAATCACCATTACTTCTCTAAGAAAGTTGTGCCTCCGCTACACCAGCATGTCACAGACAACATCACCCGTTCCTTGAAAAAACCTATGTCTGCCAGGGTGCATTTCACCACTGACACCTCGACGAGCAATCATGGCCAGGGGAGTTACATCTCGGTGACAGAGCACTGGGTGACTCTGGTAACTGTGAGGGCAGGTAGGGAAGGGTCTGCTACACATGTCTTGGAAACCCCAAGGCTTGCAGGGAGCATAGGGATGGAGAACTAAACCACTACACATCAGAGGATAGAGAACTAACCTAATAGACAGCAGGGTTTGGAGAACTAAACTGCTAAACACAAGGGTTGGATAACTAAAAACTACACATTTGATGATAGAGAACTAAACTACTAGATAACAGGGGTTGGAGAACTAAACTACTAAACACCTAGAGTTAGAGAACTAAACCGCTACACACCAGGGGTTGGAGAACTAAACCACTACACACCAAGGGATTATGAACTAAACCAATAGACACTAAGGTGTCACTAGACACCAAGTCTTGGAATCTCCAAAGCTTGCAAGTCAAATCTCTGTATTTAACACTTCCTCCATTCATTCTGCCTCCTCCACCTCCTCTAGGGCCTCCACCTGTGCCCTTCATCTCTCCCTTAATGAAACACGTGTTTCAACAGTGCAGAGAAAACCCTCCCCACCTCCGCACTGAGCAGCCAGGGCTCACCGCATTCAGGCAGTGTTTAAATTAATAAGCCTTGGAGATCACAGTCACAAAGCTGAAGAGTTGTGGACAGCTATCCAGACCAAGTTTGATCAATGGCTGTCTCCACTGAACCTGGAGGCAGGGAAGGGCTTGTGCTATAACTGTGTGAACCTGCTGGCAGCCCTACGCTGTGGCAACCTCACACACGTGCCTTGCATGGCTCATGTCCTCAACCTGGTGGTACAGAAATTTCTCTGCCACTACCCCTGCCTGGATGCGCTGCTGCAAAAAGCACAGTCTCTGTGTGCTCAACTACGCCACTTGCATCTACTTGCATCACTACAACGGTCTTTCGGGCTACCGATGAATTGACTGATATGCATATCAGATATGATATGGGCAGCACGGTGGCGCAGTGGTTAGCACAGCAGCCTTGCAGCGTTGGAGTCCTAGGTTCTAATCCCACCCAGGACAACATCTGCAAAGAGTTTGTATGTTCTCTCTGTGTTTCCTCCCACATTGCAAAGACATACTGATAGGGAATTTAGATTGTGAGCCCCATCAGGGACAGCGATGATAATGTGTGCAAACTGTAAAGCGCTGCGGAATATGTTAGCGCTATATAAAAATAAAGATTATTATATGCGATGTGCTGACAGGTCGGAAATCCAGTCTGCACATGTTGCAGTGACTATGGCAGCAGCGACGAGCCCTGGTGCCATATGTCCTTTTGCATAGCTTGGGACAATGCAGTACAGACGTGGTGCAAATCCCACTTGTGGAGTGGGCACAGATGAAAGACTTCTGCACCCTTTTGCACAGTTTCGAAATGGCTATTAAGATGGTTAGCGTTGACGATGCCGTCATATGCATCACTATTCCGCTAATCTACATGCTGGAGCAATAGTCTGCGGGAGGAGGTAGTAGTCCCAAAGGAAGAGGAGTAAGCAGTGGAGGACGTGGAAGGGATAAAAAATATCTCTAAATATCTCTAAGTTACAGCGATCGATAGGTCTCATGGTACCAGCCAAACTGTACTTGTCATGGACTTGTATCCCATGTAAGCGCCTTACACATGAATGCCTTCTTGCTGCACTATCTGGAACACGATGCCCATATTCTTAGGATTAGAAATAGTGCTGACTACTGGGTTGCCACTCTATTAGATCTACGGTGAGAGAGTGCATTTTGCGAGATGCTTCCCCCATGGAAAAGGACGTGCGCATGTTGGGAAATTGAAACACGCTTGTAGACATTCTTCAGAGTGGTTTTTCCCAAGACAGCAATCAGGCGCATAGTGTGCATCGCAGTTATAGACTTCCAACCCTGGGAACGTTCAGTTGTCAACGCAAAAATATTAGCTGCAGCAAAAGTGTAAGTGGCAGAAGCAATTTCTGTGAGACTTTTCAATTTTTAGACCAGACCATGCACCAGTACAAGTCTGACACGTTGTGAACGTCTGAATAGGATGGTGTTGGTGTATCTCTAGTTCAATATTAATGCCATCGGGGGGTTGGACTCTTTTTCATTTTGGTCTTGAAATATGGAAGAGTGGCCTGAGTTAGCCTATCATGCCTTGGAGGTTTTGTCATGCCTGGCAGCCAGAGTTTGCTAGTTTCGTTTTTTGAAATGCAGAGACTCCAAGTTGAGTCTCCGTCTGTTGGGCTGCCTGTAGTGGAAGGGGTGTCAGAGCCCTATAATTCTATTTCTACTCTGACAAAATTGATGACACTTTAGTGGTGTCTACCCCTATTTTTTTGGACTCCAAGTTGAGTCTCATTTATGTGTGTTGCCTGAATTTGGCAGGGCTCTCAAAGCGCCAGGCCTATACCTGTTACTCATCCATCTTTTACTGATCAATGTTTAAGCTAGAAATGATGGTCCAAGCCCTGCCCCAGGCCCTGCCTCATGCTGCACAATTTTACTAATTGTACTCTGGGTTAGTTGGGCTGTTGGGGAGTTGTGATGCGGGGGGAAACAAGGGTAATTGTGTTGCCACCTCTGAGGTCTGTACTGTGCGTGATGATGAGTAGGAGAGGCCACTAGATGCAGTGCTTGCCATCCACTGGAGAACATCCTCTTTCTGACCCTCATCTACAAGGCGTACTGCTGGGCAGCTGCCAAAGAAGGGGAGTCGAGTAGCCCATCCAGTAACAGATGTCAGTGGTCTTTGGATAGGATGAGCCGGTATTTGTTCAATGGAGCTTTCAGTAACATTACCACCTACCCCACGTACACCTCGAACACCAAGCTTATTCCCCCTTCCACGACAACCTTGCTTTTTCCTACTCTTGTTGGATGTAACCTTCCCCTCTTTTAACCAGCTGTTTCACAATCCAAGGCCCAGACCTGTCAGTCACCTGTCACTAAATCAATTATCAGTATTTATTGGCTGAAATAGTGTGGCTGGACCACAGAATTAGCACAAATGATTAATATGCTGAAATGTGGACTGGTGACTGGACCACACAATTAGCACAAAGGATTTAGATGCTGAAATGTGGACTGGTGGTTGGACCACACAATCAGCACAAACGATTTTGATTATGAAATGTGACCTGGTGCCTGCACCAGAGTATTAGCCCAAAAATTTTTCATTATGAAATGAGGCCTGGTGCTTGCACCAGAGTATTAGCCCAAATGATTTTGATTATAAAATGAGGCCTGGTGCCTGCCCCAGAGTATTAGCCAAAGTAATTTTGATTATGAAATGAGGCCTGGTGCCTTCACCCCAATATTAGCCCAAACGATTTTGATTATGAAAGGAGGCCTGATGCCTGCAACAGAGTATTAGATCAAACGATTTTGATTATGAAATCTGTCCTGGTGCCTACACCAGATTATTAGCCCAAACAATTTTGATTATGAAATATGTGATGGGGCCTGCACCAGAGTATTAGCTAAAACGATTTTGTATATGAACTGAGACCTGGTGCCGGAAGCACATTCCCTGAAGAAATGCTACACCAGTGAGCTCTTTTGAGCAGTCTATGGTTTGCTTATAGTAATGCAATGGTGGGTAGTAGCAGCCAATGTACTGACTAAGGGCTGCCCGCTGTGACTTGCTCCCTCTTTTGCTGTGCTGTGTTTGGCAGTGTGGCCACCTCCTATTCCTCCGACCTACGCACATCACGAGGATGGCCTTCTCTCCATGTCGGGTTATAGGACCTCGTCGTAACCCGCATCATCTTCCACCAACTCCTTAACCCTGTCTTTCTTTCCAGTTTGCACCTTGCCTAAAGATTCTGCAGTTAGCAACTGAGTTTTGTCATCATCTGACTTGGTGTGGTGGTCCACTAATCGTGTGCACTAGCCCTCCCGCGTGCTCATCATCCAACCTAACAAGTGGCTGGGCATCAGTGCACTCAGTCTCTTCCACTTCTGGAGCAATGGGAGGTGGATCGGTCACAGAACCTTAGCCAGTAGAGTTATCAAAAAGCAGAAGAGACTGCTGCATGCCATGGACTCAGACTGCTTGGCTTTATTAGACTGGCGAACCCGAACAGGAAACAGTAAAATATCCGTGTTTGGTGTTTGGTGCCGGACACTAGGTGTTCGGTGTTTGGTACCGGACACTAGGTGTACGGTAAGAACCCTGAACTTTCTGGTTGGGGTTCGCTCAACCCTAGTCATGATGTCATTTGCACCCTTCGATTCTGATGCAGAAGTTAGCAGGGACGGATGGCACCAGATAATCCTAGTCAACCAATCGGAATATTTTTGGGAGTGTGCAAACTAGAACAAGCGCAGGACAATCTCTGAACGCTGTTCCGGCATTTATAAGTGCAATTAATTACCAATTCCCGGGTCCTAGTGCAAAACCTTTAACTCTCCTCTTGTATTTGAAAGCAGCAAATGGACTTTTGGGCCCCTTGACAGATAGGGCCCCAGTGCCCCAGCTTCTTCTCTACCAGGGCCCCCCACTTTTCTCTGGCGACTCCTGGGCAGTTTGCAGAGATAAGCAGCAGAACAACCGCTACAAAGTAATAATAATATTGTAACACTGTAGCCGTCACATGCATTTCCTTTTCTTTAAGTAAATGTTTCCTTTCCTCTCCTCTCCCCTCCCTCTTTCTCTCTCTCTCTCTCTTTCATAGCTCTGGTAACTTTGGCTTGTTTTCCACCCCTTTAGTTCCATGTGACCCTTTGTGGAATTTTTGTGAATGAAGCTCTATAGCCGAGGCCTGGAGGCATATCTAGGCTGAGAGTCTATGAATAAACACATCAATCAGATTAGAAAAACACGCGCTCCCATTGGCTGAGCCGCCCAGGCAGACTGGACAGAATCCAAACCCCGCCAGGGTTACCAGGGCAACCAATCCTGCTCAGGCCGCACCAGACGGTCTCTCTGCAAACTGTTGCTCACATTACAAGGAGGCAGGAGCCCGGATACTTAATATCCTTACAGAAAACACAGAGCAAGCTGGAAAAATGTTCCTTATTTATATGGCGCCGACCTATTCTGCAGCGCTATACGTACAAGAGAATGTCACATAGTGTCAAATAAACACCTAGAAACAATGTAACGGAGACCACCATGTCCCCCAACCAAAAGCTTATATACAGAGATCAACATATATAGTGCAAGGTCCTTACCTACAATTATATGTGTGTGTGAAGGAGGAAACATTAAGTTCATTCCCACATTGTGCAAGGGAAGGATTTGCATTACACATAGGCTGCCATCACACGTTCAGTATTTGGTCAGTATTTTACATCAGTATTTGTAAGCCAAAACCGGAACCGGAAAAAATAAAAACCGGATCCGGTTTTCCCCCCATTGACTTGTATTAGCGCCGGATTGCGCCGGATGGCCCAGCGTTCCTTTCGGTTTGATGCCGGATCCGGCGTACACTCGATTCCGGCGTCTGGAAAAAACGTCTACTGTAACGTTTTTTGTCTCCGGCGAAAAAGCCTGAAGGGCCGGATCCGGTGCTTCCGGCTGTTTGCTAGAATGGAAGCCTATGGGAGCAGGAAGGTGCCGGATGCAGAAAATGGCGGATCCGGCAGCCTGATCCGGTTTTTTAAACTGAGCATGCTTCAATTTTCTTTTTATCCAATAATCTAGATAGGCTAGCCGTCCCGTCAAAAAAATGGATCCGTCGCATCAGTTTTTCACAATCTGTGCCGGATCCAGTTTTTCCAACATTCGCCGGACTGTTGGGACATCATACTGTATATAGCTGAGCTGTGGGGACACCATACTGTATATAGGTGAGCTGTGGGGACACCATACTGTATATAGGTGAGCTGTGGGGACATCATACTGTATATAGGGAGCTCTGGGCACATCATACTGTATGTATGGAGCTGTGGGTCCATCATACTGTATATAGGGAGCTGTGGGAACATCACACTGTATATAGGGAGCTGTGGGGACATCATACTGTATGTAGGTGAGCTGTGGGAACATCATACTGTATATAGAGAGCTATGGGGACATCATACTGTATATAGGGAGCTGTGGGGACATCATACTGTATATAGAGAGCTGTGGGGACATCATACTGTATATAGGGAGCTGTGGGGACATCATACTGTATATAGAGAGCTCTGGTTACATCATACTGTATATAGGTGAGCTGTGGGGACATCATACTGTATATAGGGAGCTCTGGTTACATCATACTGTATATAGGGAGCTGTGGGGACATCATACTGTATATAGAGAGCTGTGGGAACATCACACTGTATATAGGGAGCTGTGGGGACATCATACTGTATGTAGGTGAGCTGTGGGAACATCATACTGTATATAGAGAGCTGTGGGGACATCATACTGTATATAGGGAGCTGTGGGGACATCATACTGTATATAGAGAGCTGTGGGGACATCATACTGTATATAGGTGAGCTGTGGGGACATCATACTGTATATACATGTGCTGTGGGGACATCATACTGTATATACGTGAGCTGCGGGGACATCATACTGTATATAGGGAGCTCTGGGCACATCATACTATATATGGAGCTGTGGGGACATCATACTGTATATAGAGAGCTGTGGGGACATCATACTGTATATAGGTGAGCTGTGGGGACATCATACTGTATATACATGAGCTGTGGGGACATCATACTGTATATACGTGAGCTGCGGGGACATCATACTGTATATAGGGAGCTGCGGGGACATCATACTGTATATAGGGAGATGTGGGGACTTCAAACTGTATATAGGGAGCTGTGGGGACATCATACTGTATATAGGTGAGCTGTGGGGACATCATACTGTATATACATGAGCTGTGGGGACATCATACTGTATATAGGTGAGCTGTGGTGACATCATACTGTATATACATGAGCTGTGGGGACATCATACTGTATATAGGTGAGCTGTGGGGACATCATACTGTATATACATGAGCTGTGGGGACATCATACTGTATATAGGGAGCTCTGGGCACATCATACTGTATATAGGGAGCTGTGGGGACATCATACTGTATATAGAGAGCTGTGGGGACATCATACTGTATATAGGTGAGCTGTGGGGACATCATACTGTATATACATGAGCTGTGGGGACATCATACTGTATATACGTGAGCTGCGGGGACATCATACTGTATATAGGTGAGCTGTGGGGACATCATACTGTATATAGGTGAGCTGTGGGGACATCATACTGTATATAGGGAGCTGTGAGGACATCATACTGTATATAGGGAGCTGTGGGCACATCATACTGTATATAGGGAGCTGTGGGGACATCATACTGTATATAGGGAGCTGTGGGGACATCACACTGTATATAGGTGAGCTGTGGGGACATCATACTGTATATAGGGAGCTGTGGGGACATCATACTGTATATAGGGAGCTGTGAGGACATCATACTGTATATAGGGAGCTGTGGGGACATCATACTGTATATAGTTGAGCTGAGGCAACATCATACTGTATATAGCGAGCTGTGGGGACATCACACTGTATATAGGTGAGCTGTGGGGGCATCATACTGAATATAGGTGAGCTGTGGGGACATCATACTGTATATAGGGAGCTGTGGGGACATCACACTGTATATAGGTGAGCTGTGGGGGCATCATACTGAATATAGGTGAGCTGTGGGGACATCATACTGTATATAGGAGAGCTCTGGGCACATCATACTGTATATAGTGAGCTGTGGGGACATCATACTGTATATAGATGAGCTGTGGCGACATCATACTGTGTAGGGGACATCACACTGTATAAAGATGAGCTGTGGGGACATCATACTGTATATAGGTGAGCTGTGGGGACATCATACTGCATATAGGTGAGCTCTGGGCACATCATACTGTATATAGGGAGCTGTGGGGACATCATACTGTATATAGGGAGTTGTGGGACATCATACTGTATATAGGGAGCTCTGGGCACATCATACTGTATATAGGGAGCTGTGGGGACATCATACTGTATATAGATGAGCTGTGGCGACATCATACTGTATATAGGTGAGCTGTGGGGACATCATACTGCATATAGGTGAGCTCTGGGCACATCATACTGTATATAGGGAGCTGTGGGGGCATCATACTGTATATAGGTGAGCTCTGGGCACATCATACTGTATATAGGGAGCTGTGGGGACATCATAATGTATATAGATGAGCTGTGGCGACATCATACTGTATAGGGGACATCACACTGTATAAAGGTGAGCTGTGGGGACATCATACTGTATATAGGTGAGCTGTGGGGACATCATACTGCATATAGGTGAGCTGTGGGGACATCATACTGTATAAAGGTGAGCTGTGTGGGACATCATACTGTATATAGGGAGCTCTGGGCACATCATACTGTATATAGGTGAGCTGTGGGGACATCATACTGTATATAGGGAGCTGTGGGGACACCATACTGTATATAGGTGAGCTGTGGGGACATCATACTGTATATAGGTGAGCTGTGGGGACATCATACTGTATATAGGGAGCTGTGGGCACATCATACTGTATATAGGGAGCTGTGGGGACATCATACTGTATATAGGGAGCTGTGGGGACATCACACTGTATATAGGTGAGCTGTGGGGGCATCATACTGAATATAGGTGAGCTGTGGGGACATCATACTGTATATAGGAGAGCTCTGGGCACATCATACTGTATATAGTGAGCTGTGGGGACATCATACTGTATATAGATGAGCTGTGGCGACATCATACTGTATAGTGGACATCATACTGTATAAAGGTGAGCTGTGGGGACATCATACTGTATATAGGTGAGCTGTGGGGACATCATACTGCATATACGTGAGCTCTGGGCACATCATACTGTATATAGGGAGCTGTGGGGACATCATACTGTATATAGGGAGCTGTGGGACATCATACTGTATATAGGGAGCTCTGGGCACATCATACTGTATATAGGGAGCTGTGGGGACATCATACTGTATATAGATGAGCTGTGGCGACATCATACTGTATATAGGTGAGCTGTGGGGACATCATACTGCATATAGGTGAGCTCTGGGCACATCATACTGTATATAGGGAGCTGTGGGGGCATCATACTGTATATAGGTGAGCTCTGGGCACATCATACTGTATATAGGGAGCTGTGGGGACATCATACTGTATATAGATGAGCTGTGGCGACATCATACTGTATAGGGGACATCACACTGTATAAAGGTGAGCTGTGGGGACATCATACTGTATATAGGTGAGCTGTGGGGACATCATACTGCATATAGGTGAGCTGTGGGGACATCATACTGTATAAAGGTGAGCTGTGTGGGACATCATACTGTATATAGGGAGCTCTGGGCACATCATACTGTATATAGGTGAGCTGTGGGGACATCATACTGTATATAGGGAGCTGTGGGGACACCATACTGTACATAGGTGAGCTGTGGGGACATCATACTGTATATAGGTGAGCTGTGGGGACATCATACTGTATATAGGGAGCTGTGGGCACATCATACTGTATATAGGGAGCTGTGGGGACATCATACTGTATATAGTTGAGATGTGGGGACATCATACTGTATATAGGTGAGCTGTGGCGACATCATACTGTATATAGGGAGCTGTGGGCACATCATACTGTATATAGGGAGCTGTGGGGACATCATACTGTATATACGTGAGCTCTGTAGGGACATCATACTGTATATAGGTGAGCTGTGGCGACATCATACTGTATATAGGTGAGCTGTGGGGACATCATACTGCATATAGGTGAGCTGTGGGGACATCATACTGTATAAAGGTGAGCTGTGTGGGACATCATACTGTATATAGGGAGCTCTGGGCACATCATACTGTATATAGGTGAGCTGTGGGGACATCATACTGTATATAGGGAGCTGTGGGGACACCATACTGTATATAGGTGAGCTGTGGGGACATCATACTGTATATAGGTGAGCTGTGGGGACATCATACTGTATATAGGGAGCTGTGGGCACATCATACTGTATATAGGGAGCTGTGGGGACATCATACTGTATATAGGGAGCTGTGGGGACATCACACTGTATATAGGTGAGCTGTGGGGGCATCATACTGAATATAGGTGAGCTGTGGGGACATCATACTGTATATAGGAGAGCTCTGGGCACATCATACTGTATATAGTGAGCTGTGGGGACATCATACTGTATATAGATGAGCTGTGGCGACATCATACTGTATAGGGGACATCATACTGTATAAAGGTGAGCTGTGGGGACATCATACTGTATATAGGTGAGCTGTGGGGACATCATACTGCATATACGTGAGCTCTGGGCACATCATACTGTATATAGGGAGCTGTGGGGACATCATACTGTATATAGGGAGCTGTGGGACATCATACTGTATATAGGGAGCTCTGGGCACATCATACTGTATATAGGGAGCTGTGGGGACATCATACTGTATATAGATGAGCTGTGGCGACATCATACTGTATATAGGTGAGCTGTGGGGACATCATACTGCATATAGGTGAGCTCTGGGCACATCATACTGTATATAGGGAGCTGTGGGGGCATCATACTGTATATAGGTGAGCTCTGGGCACATCATACTGTATATAGGGAGCTGTGGGGACATCATACTGTATATAGATGAGCTGTGGCGACATCATACTGTATAGGGGACATCACACTGTATAAAGGTGAGCTGTGGGGACATCATACTGTATATAGGTGAGCTGTGGGGACATCATACTGCATATAGGTGAGCTGTGGGGACATCATACTGTATAAAGGTGAGCTGTGTGGGACATCATACTGTATATAGGGAGCTCTGGGCACATCATACTGTATATAGGTGAGCTGTGGGGACATCATACTGTATATAGGGAGCTGTGGGGACACCATACTGTATATAGGTGAGCTGTGGGGACATCATACTGTATATAGGTGAGCTGTGGGGACATCATACTGTATATAGGGAGCTGTGGGCACATCATACTGTATATAGGGAGCTGTGGGGACATCATACTGTATATAGTTGAGATGTGGGGAAATCATACTGTATATAGGTGAGCTGTGGCGACATCATACTGTATATAGGGAGCTGTGGGCACATCATACTGTATATAGGGAGCTGTGGGGACATCATAATGTATATACGTGAGCTCTGTAGGGACATCATACTGTATATAGGTGAGCTGTGGCGACATCATACTGTATATAGGTGAGCTGTGGGGACATCATACTGTATATAGGGAGCTGTGGGGACATCATACTGTATATAGGTGAGCTGTGGGGACATCATACTGCATATAGGTGAGCTGTGGCGACATCATACTGTATATAGGGAGCTGTGGGCACATCATACTGTATATAGGGAGCTGTGGGGACATCATACTGTATATACGTGAGCTCTGTAGGGACATCATACTGTATATAGGTGAGCTGTGGGGACATCATACTGTATATAGGTGAGCTGTGGGGCATCATACTGTATATACGTGATCTCTGTAGGGACATCATACTGTATATAGGTGAGCTGTGGGGACATCATACTGTATATAGGGAGCTGTGGGGCATCATACTGTATATAGGGAGCTGTGGGGACATCATACTGTATATAGGGAGCTGTGGGGACATCACACTGTATATAGGTGAGCTGTGGGGACATCATACTGTATACAGGTGAGCTGTGGGGACATCATACTGTATACAGGTGAGCTGTGGGGACATCAGACTGTATATATGGAGCTGTGGGGACATCAGACTGTATATAGGTGAGCTGTGGGGACATCACACTGTATATATGTGAGCTGTGGGGACATAATACTGTATAGAGGTGAGCTGTGGGGACATCAGACTGTATATATGGAGCTGTGGGGACATCACACTGTATATAGGGAGCTGTGGGGACATCACACTGTACATAGGTGAGCTGTGGGGACATCATACTGTATACAGGTGAGCTGTGGGGACATCATACTGTATATAGGTGAGCTGTGGGGACATCATACTGTATATAGGGAGCTGTGGGGACATCATACTGAATATAGGTGGGCTGTGGGGAGATCATACTGTATATAGGTGAGCTGTGGGGACATCATACTGTATATAGGGAGCTGTGTGGACATCATACTGTATATAGCAGAGCTGTGGGGAGATCATACTGTATATAGGTGAGCTGTGGGGAGATCATACTGTATATAGGTGAGCTGTGGGGAGATCATACTGTATACAGGGGAGCTGTGGGGACATCATACTGAATATAGGTGGGCTGTGGGGAAATCATACTGTATATAGGTGAGCTGTGGGTAGATCATACTGTATATAGGTGAGCTGTGGGGACATCATACTGTATATAGGGAGCTGTGGGGACATCATACTGAATATAGGTGAGCTGTAGGGACATCATACTGTATATAGGTGAGCTGTGGGGACATCATACTGTATATAGGTGAGCTGTGGGGACATCATACTGTATATAGGGAGCTGTGGGGACATCACACTGTATATAGGTGAGCTGTGGGGAGATCATACTGTATTTAGGTGAGCTGTGGGGACATCATACTGTATATAGGGAGCTGTGGGGACATCATACTGAATATAGGTGAGCTGTGGGGACATCATACTGTATATAGGTGAGCTGTGGGGAGATCATACTGTATTTAGGTGAGCTGTGGGGACATCATACTGTATATAGGGAGCTGTGGGGACATCATACTGAATATAGGTGAGCTGTGGGGAGATCATACTGTATACAGGTGAGCTGTGGGGACATCATACTGTACATAGGTGAGCTGTGGGGGCATCATACTGTATAAAGGGAGCTGTGGGGGCATCATACTGTATATAGGTGAGCTGTTGGGGCATCATACTGTATATAGGGAGCTGTGGGGACATCATTCTGTATATAGGTGAGCTGTGGGGGCATCATACTGTATATAGGAGAGCTGCGGGGACATCATACTGTATATAGGTGAGCTGTGGGGGCATCATACTGTATATAGGTGAGCTGTGGGGACATCATACTGTATATAGGTGAGCTGTGGGGGCATCATACTGTATATAGGTGAGCTGTCGGGGCATCATACTGTATATAGGTGAGCTGTGGGGGGCATCATACTGTTTATAGGGAGCTGTGGGCACATCATACTGTATATAGGTGAGCTGTGGGGACATCATACTGTATATAGGTGAGCTGCGTGGACATCATACTGTATATAGGTGAGCTGTGGGGACATCATTCTGTATATAGGTGAGATGTGGGGGCATCATACTGTATATAGGAGAGCTGTGGGGACATCATACTGTATATAGGTGAGCTGTGGCGACATCATACTGTATATAGGTAACATAGTAACATAGTAACATAGTTAGTAAGGCCGAAAAAAGACATTTGTCCATCCAGTTCAGCCTATATTCCATCATAATAAATCCCCAGATCTACGTCCTTCTACAGAACCTAATAATTGTATGATACAATATTGTTCTGCTCCAGGAAGACATCCAGGCCTCTCTTGAACCCCTCGACTGAGTTCGCCATCACCACCTCCTCAGGCAAGCAATTCCAGATTCTCACTGCCCTAACAGTAAAGAATCCTCTTCTATGTTGGTGGAAAAACCTTCTCTCCTCCAGACGCAAAGAATGCCCCCTTGTGCCCGTCACCTTCCTTGGTATAAACAGATCCTCAGCGAGATATTTGTATTGTCCCCTTATATACTTATACATGGTTATTAGATCGCCCCTCAGTCGTCTTTTTTCTAGACTAAATAATCCTAATTTCGCTAATCTATCTGGGTATTGTAGTTCTCCCATCCCCTTTATTAATTTTGTTGCCCTCCTTTAGGTGAGCTGTGGGGACATTATACTGTATATAGGTGAGCTGTGGGGACATCATACTGTATATAGGTGAGCTGTGGGGACATCATACTGTATATAGGGAGCTGTGGCAACATCATACTGTATATAGGGAGCTGTGGGAACATCATACTGTATATAGGGAGCTGTGGGGGCATCATACTGTATATAGGTGAGCTGTGGGGGCATCATACTGTATATAGGTGAGCTGTGGGGGCATCATACTGTACATAGGGAGCTGTGGGGACATCTTACTGTATATAGGGAGCTGTGGGGGCATCATACTGTATATAGGTGAGCTGCATGGACATCATACTCTATATAGGTGAGCTGTGGAGACATAATACTGTATATAGGAGAGCTGCGGGGACATCATACTGTATATAGGTGAGCTGTGAGGACATCATACTGTATATAGGTGAGCTGTGGGGGCATAATAGTGTATATAGGAGAGCTGCGGGGACATCATACTGTATATAGGTGAGCTGTGAGGACATCATACTGTATATAGGTGAGCTGCGTGGACATCATACTGTATATAGGTGAGCTGTGGAGACATAATACTGTATATAGGAGAGCTGCGGGGACATCATACTGTATATAGGTGAGCTGTGAGGACATCATACTGTATATAGGTGAGCTGTGGGGGCATCATACTGTATATAGGGAGCTGTGGGGACATTATACTGTATATAGGTGAGCTGTGGGGGCATCATACTGTATATAGGGAGCTGTCGGGACATCATACTGTATATAGGTGAGCTGTGGGGGCATCATACTGTATATAGGGAGCTGTGGGGACATCATACTGTATATCGGGAGCTGTGGGGGCATCATACTGTATATAGGGAGCTGTGGGGACATCATACTGTATATAGGTGAGCTGAGTGGACATCATACTGTATATAGGAGAGCTGCGGGGACATCATACTGTATATAGGTGAGTTGTGGGGACATCATACTGTATATAGGTGAGCTCTGGGTGGACATCATACTGCATCAGTGAGTTGTGGGGACATCATACTGTATATAGGTGAGCTCTGGGGGGTCATCATACTGCATCGGTGAGCTGTTGAGAGTGAGGACATCATACTGTATATAGGTGAGCTGTGGGGACATCCTGCTGAGACTTTTGAGGTATCTTTGATCAAAAGTTAGCAGCAATTGGGAGATCGCAGGTCCATTTTGGAGTCAGCTTGGCAATTTACTTCAGTGGTGCAGATTGATTTTCACTTGATGTGGAAGGGGTTAAGAGTTCCTTTTTGATTCTACTGGGATTCTACATGGCTCTAATCTCAGCTGCTGCCGCTCCTTTCCATTAATTAAACTCACTCCAAGCTCTCTCCTATTACGGTTATAGGTTTTCTATGCTGACCTCTCTGGAGAAGTTGCTTCCGCTTGTTGCCCTCCCTGGGTCTTCTAACTGCAGTAGTAACACTAGTGTCTCACTGCCCTACTCACTAGCCAGGGCTAGCTAAGGGCTCGTGGGGTTAGACCTATCTGAGGATGAAAGGGAGAGCAGTGTGCAGTCTCAGGTGAGTGTTTAGGGCTGACTCTTCACCCAGATTTGCATGTTGTAGTCTCTGCAGACGAGTCCTGGCCGGAGAAGTTGTCATGTCGGTCTGGGCCAGATGGAAAAGATGAGAAAAGTGAACGATTCCATCAGAAAGAATGTCAGCGGTAGTCACCATCTATAACTGTGCTGTGTTCACATATGTTCTGCAGGACCGGTATCTACCACTATATGGTCCCTGTATGGCGGTAATATCAGTGTGCCACTATAGTTGTAATCAGGGCTACCGATTAGGAGCCCACTTAGAAGTTCCGTTCCCCTTGAGTTGAACCCTTAGCTACGCTTCTGGTCAAACAGGTAAAGATTGTCTTTTTTGTCGATACACCAGACTGCTCTTTCCTAAAGAGGTAAAAGTAAAATGTGAACCATGTAGCTGTTTTTGCATCGGGATCCTTTTGGCGATGTATAGTCACTTTATGGTGATACAGTGTCATATGTTGTAGCCATCAATGGGAGGTATAGTGGCATGTAAAAGTTTGGGCACCCATGGTCAAAATTACTGTTATTGTGACCAGTTTAGCAAGTTGAAGATGAAATGATCTCTAAAAGGCCTAAAGTTAAAGGTGACACATTTCCTTTGTATTTTTAGGCCAAAAATATATATTTTGTGATTTTTTGTTTTGCAAAAAAAGAAATGGTCCGACGCAAAAATTTGTGCTCTCTGTGAGATTTGTGTGCTCAGATACCTTTGACCAAGGTTTCAGATCTTAATTAGCCTGTTAGGGTTGTGGCTTGTTCACTATCATCATTACAAAAGGCCAGGTTATGCAAATTTCCAGCTTTATAAAAACCGAGCCTCCTCTAACCTTGTGCCAAAAAACTGCAGCCATGGGTTCTTCTAAGCAGCTGCCTAGCACTCTGAAGAAGACTATTTGAAGATAGCAAAGCGTTTTCAAGTTGCCCGTTCCTCAGTTAGAAACGTAATTAAGAAATGGCAGCTATCAGGAACAGAGGAGGTCAAAATAAGGTCTGGAAGAACAAGCAAAATTTCAGTGAGAGCAGTTCATAGGATTTGCAGAGGGGAAAATCATAACCTCTGCTTGACTACAAAATACCTTCAGAATGTTTTAGCAAATTCTGGAGTTGTGATTCATTGTTCTACTGTTCAGAGAGGCCTGTACAAATAAGGCCATCATGGAAGAGTCATCAGAAGAAAACCTCTCCTGCATCCTCACCATAAAATTATGCATCAGAAGTATGCAAAAGAACATCTAAACTATCCAGATGCATTTTAGAAACAAGTCCTGTGGACCAATGAAGATAAAATAGAATTCTTGTTCTACAATGATCAAAAGTATGTGTGGAGAAAAAGGGCACAGAATTTCAGGAAAAGAACATCTGGCCAACCATTAAGCATAAGAGTGGATCAATCATACTTTGGGGTTGTGCTGCAGCCATTTGCACAGGGAAGATATCACAGGTAGAGGGAAGAATGAATTCAATGAAAATTCACCAAATTCTTGATGCAAACATAACATCATCTGTAAAAAAGCTGAAGTTCAAAAGAGGATGACGCTTACATTATGGATGATCTTAAACACACGTCAAAATCCAAAATAGACAACTTCAAAAGGTGCAAACTGAAGGTTTTGCAATGGCCCTCACAGTCCCCTGATCTGAACATCATTGAAAATCTGTGGTGAGACATCAAAATAGCAGAGGATGCAAGATGATCCAGGAATCTCACAGAACTGGAGGAATTCTCCAAAGAAGAATGAAGGAAAATCCTTCAAACAAAAAATGAAAATGGCGCCTGCCACGCAGCGCAGTAGCAGCTATTGGTTTGTATAGATCCGATAGCTGCTTTTGCAAGAGAAGAAAAAAAAATGTCCTCCACCAAGATGGCACCGCCCACTAAGATCGTGCTCTATAAAGATTATTATTATTTTATTATTATTCTACTCCCATCTTTACAAGTGCAGCACATTGGTAGGGGTCGGGTTCTTGAAACCCCCATTGCTCGAAAAAAAAAGCACTGCGCAAGCACATTTTAGAGTATGGGCTCAATAGAATGTCTATGTGCGTATGCTCAAACGGAAGCTCAGCACAATTTTTGGTTGTGGTATCAAGATCAGAATCCCCTCCGATCTGCTGAACGTTAGGAATTGATTAGATACAAAATAGGATGGTAGGTGTCCTTTAAGCATGAGGTCCAGCCGTTCAGTACAGACAAGTCTATGTGCCGATGGTTGGAGCTTCGCAGTCCCTTTACTTTGCTGAGCTGCAGCAATCCCGGAGGTTGGATCCCACCTATCAAACACTGATGGGCTATATCAAGTCCCCAGAAAACCATTTCAGGATTATATCCCGAATGATGGGGCAGAGTTGGATTGGACAAGTTGGATTTTACAATGAATAATCCAATATTCCCCAAAGAGGTAAGTTGCCAACAGCGGTATCCGGCAGCAGCTTCCTCCGCTCTCGCTCAATGTGCGTGTGTACACGGACTGCAATAGTGGAGCTGTTACATATGGCCGGTGTTGTGTATACCCCCCTCACCCAAGGGGCTCTACATGTGTTCTCTATCCATGAGTGATCATTGGGGCTCCTGCCCAACGGGACTTCACATTTCAATGTCACACTTGATCCCCTGCCTTAGTCCTTACTGATCTCTATGCTTCCAATCCAAGCAGGGACAAAGCATAACCACTGCAACCAATCACTAGATGCAGGGGGGACATGTGGGCTACTGATCAGATGCAGCAGTCATGCAGCGTCTATGCCAAGACCGGAAGCAAGGATTGGTCGCCTTCTCCTGCTTGACTGACAGGCATTAAACTGTGTGACTTCAGGCAAAGGAGCCATCCATCAGGCAGGAGGAGGCGGTGCTGGGCAGGGAAAAGAGCTGGAGTGATAGAGGCTTCGGATCTACCATAGCACTTCAGCCTTATTTGCATATCAATTGAAATGTTAATTTCTCAGTAATGGAGGAGTGGACCGGATATGTAAAGGTATTACTGGACTTGGCTTTGAAAGACATGGTACATGCTACGTGGGCCTATAAAGAGTTTGGTGGGTGAAATTCTGCTGACACATTTCCTTTAAGGCTGGGGCTACAAAGAGATGTGTCGCTCAACAGCAATTCTCAGACAAGTCGCATCAGCAGAAACATTTATGCAACTTGTCTATGATTTGCTGTCGGGTGACTATTTTAAATCCACAGCCAAGTCGCCATCACAGCTTGCAGCAAAGTCTGTGGCAAGTGAGTCGCGTACGATCTGCGACCAGCGACTGATAGGCTAAATCTACGCCGCGACAAGCGCACAAATGTTTTCAGTCGCACGACTTGTCTAAAAAAAAATTGCTATCGCCATGTAGCCCCAGCCATAATCCAACGCATTTTGGAAACATTTATGACTTTGCCGCAGGAGGTTGTAGGTCGTAAGTCCACACCGTAGGAAGTCATTAGATGTGATGTCACAATGCAACACTTTGATTGTCACACGACCCCTGTCCCAAAAGGGGTTAAATGGTGACTTTGTCCATGACACAGAATCATTAGTCAGAAATGGCTGTAAGCCGCAGCAACATTGCAGCGTAATGTAAACAAGTTGGGGTCTCCGAGAACAGCAAGATGCCAAAATCACAAGTCACAAAAACTCACGACTTGGATATTTTGTGGTCGCGGGATTGTGACCTCATTCACATGAATTAAAGCAGTAGCACGCAGCAATCTTGGCCCGTGGACAAAGTCGGCGTGTAACCACAACCTAAGGCGTCAGTCATCCATTTTTCACGTATGAGCGTTATCCATGTTTTTTACAGATAGTACTGGTGATTAGAGTTGAGCGAATTTGTTCGGATTCGGTTCCGAATACGATCGACAGCGAATATTGTTTTTGCAATATTCGTCGACCGTTATTAGAATCAATGGGAGTAGAAATTGCAGAATGTGGTCGGAACCAATCAACAAACATACATTCGGCACGAATAGGGAACCAATATGGCACGAATATGGCAAATTCAGATTCGGCGACCGATTCCGAACAAATTCGCTCAACTCTGCTGGTGATCATGTATGAGGCCATCCATTTTCTATGGACCAAGCAGAAATTCCCGACTTCGGTCTAATTGTCGGAACAGAGTTAGCAAACTAAGCTAACGGATCAGTGAAATAAAAAACGTGGTCTAATTTTCATAGATTGTCACATAGAAAAAGGGGAGACGCTATTTATTTTTTCTCCGAGTACGAGAAAAACTGATGAGACTCGGACCAAACTCTGAGCAAAATGAAATGTACGTTTTTCTGTTAGGTGAAAAAAACGGATGTCTGAATGAGGCCGTAATCTGGCATCAATTGTATCTCACCAGTGTTGGATTATTATCAACTGCACCAGATTGCCAAACTTCACTTACAATCAGAGGAATCCTTCAGGAAATCCAGGACCCCAAAAATAAAATGTTACCCCCAAATCTGCCCCTATAACGGCCTCCACCTCCATCTCGACTTGATGGAAGAACGATCTGTAGAAAAATGGATCATGTGCAAGCCTAGATAGGTCCACCAGGGTCTTCTCCACCTTGATAGTATCAAGCCATCAGGTTGCTGGTCTTCCTCTTGGCACTTCCATCATGGGACTTGATAGATGAGCGCTCTATAGGAAGATGGATCTTGTCTAAGCCTAGATAGGTCCACCAGGGTCTTCTCCACCTTGATAGTATCAAGCCATTGGATTGCTGGTCTACCTCTTGAGACTTCCATCATGGGACTTGATGGATGAGCGCTCTATAGGACGATGGATCTTGTCTAAGCCTAGATAGGTCCACCAGGGTCTTATCCACCTTGATAGTATCAAGCCATTGGGTGGCTGGTCTACCTCTTGGCACTTCCATCATGGACTTGATGGATGAACACTCTATAGGAAGATAGATCTTGTCTAAGCCTAGATAGGTCCACCAGGGTCTTATCCACCTTGATAGTATAAAGCCATCGGGTTGCTGGTCTACCTCTTGGCACTTCCATCATGGGACTTGATGGATGAGCGCTCTATAGGACGATGGATCTTGTCTAAGCCTAGATAGGTCCACCAGGGTCTTATCCACCTTGATAGTATCAAGCCATTGGGTGGCTGGTCTACCTCTTTAAGACTTCCATCATAGGACTTGATGGATGAACACTCTGTGGGAAGATGGATCTTGTGCAAGCCTAGATAGGTCCACCAGGGTCTTCTCTGCCTTGATAGTTGCTGGTTTACCTCTTCGCCGTGTTCCTTCTGTTTTTCCGACCCTGATGTCCTTCTCCAATCTGCTACTAGAATTATTCTAACTTTTATAGTCCGGCCCGGTGACTACAATCTGCAGCCGATCTGCCCTATAAAATGTCCACTGGGATGATCAGTCTTCCTACATGCATCATTTTATATATCAACATGCAATAAATCATGTGAAAACCTTCCCGCAGGGCAAACTGTGCGCCTCTTAACCCCTGGTGTCCTGGAGCAAGATCGGCTCACGTCTTGTCTTTTTTTTTTTCCCTCCCCCGAGTTGTTTTTAGGAAGTTAATGGAACTGGAGTAAAAACAAAAACCATTTCCGAATTTCACTGTGAGGGTGAAGAAAGGTCAGAGCTACAGATCCCCTGGGGGATCAGGAGAAGGTGAAGTGGGGGGGATCAGGCAGGAGCCATTGTTTTCCTTATCAGGGGGGAAGGTGGAGGGAGGGAGAGAGGGAAGCTTGATTGACAGTCAGAAATCTGATCCTGTGAAAGAGACAGAGAGCAAATGGGAGGGAGAGATCTCTCAGTAGTTTGGATAGGAGGCCCCTGGAGGAGAAGCAGAGGAAAAACCACACAATCCAGCTCTGTCAGTGGAGCTTGCAGCCTGCACAGGGGGAAGTGCTTGGGAAATAATTAATGGTTTTTTATTAAATTTGCAAGGAGTTTGGTGCAAGCTGTCGCCATCAGGTGGGTCTTTTCGCAACAACTTTGCCTTTCCTGCATGCAATCGTCAGCCCTTGTAGGAATAACAATGTAGCCTCCTCCCACTCTCCCTGCAAATCATCTTGATCGCCATTACTAGTTGTGCACACGTTTGCAAATCAGTGATTTCCACTTGCAGCCCTTGGAGGGAGGGAGGTGGACCCTGTGGCCTCACCACCTAGCCCCACCATACCAAGGTTGGATCATGATTTTTCTATATGCCCTGACTGTTGTTGATTTTTTTTTTTTTTCTTCTCCTCTTCTTCTTCCTCTTCTCCTTCTTCTTCTCCCCCCTTTCAGCTGAAGCCACAGCCTCTCATGCAAATGCAGCTCAGTGCTGAGGAGGGATTTTTTTTTTTTTTTTTTATGAATGGGACTGTTGAAGGTTAATTAGCTATGCAAATGCAACCCTCTCATTCATGATTTTTTTTTTTTTTTTTTCTTCCATCTCCTAAAGCCATCTTGTTTCCCTTTTACAGCTCAGATCCTGAGGAAATCACCAGATAAATGCAGGCAAAAGGACAGTTTGTGACTTTAAGAGTGGTGTAAATATAGTCTCCCCCAGGATGGATGGATTTTATGATCAGCAAGTGCCTTACGTGGTTCCCAATGTGAGTGGCTTCAATGCACATGAACTTTAGAAACTTATTGCACTTCCTCTACTTTCCCCCCCTTTCCTTCATCTTTCCTTTATGCAATATTTACTTCGTTACCTTCCGTTTCCTCTGTGATTTTCTTTACAAAATGTCGCCATTTCTTTCCTATTTTGCGCTAATAAGGGTCTTTAATAACGTGAGACCCTCTGAATAAACAACAGTTGGACCTATATATAGTGTTGGGGTTTTGCAATCTTTAGTTGTCTAGGGGCTTAAATAAAATGGGACCCTCTCAATCTTTACAAGTTGGACCTCTATATAGTTGTTGGTTTTGCAATTGTTTCCTATTTTGCACTAATTGGGGGCTTAAATTACACGGGACCCTCTCAATCTTCTCAGGTTGGAGTTACATATAGTTGCTGGTTTTGGACCTCTTTTTTTTTTTTTAACTATTTTGCACTAATAAGTCGTCTACCCTCTCAACCTTTGCATTTTGTACTTGCATATAGTTTCCAATCGTTTCCTATTTTGCACGAATAAAGGGGCTTAAATAACTGGGGACCCTCTCAATAAACACCAGTTGGACCTATATATATATATATATATATATATATAGTGTGTGGGTTTTGCAATTGTTACTTGTTAAAGGGCTTAAATAAAATGGGACCCCCGTCAATCTTTACACGATTCATTTCTATATAGTTGTTGCTTTTTGCAATTGTTCCCTATTATGCACAAACAAGGGGCTTCAATAACATGGGACCCTCTCAGTCTTTACAAGTTGGACCTATATATAGTTGTTAGTTTTGCAATTGTTCCCTATTATGCACAAACAAGGGGCTTCAATAACATGGGACCCTCTCAGTCTTTACAAGTTGGACCTATATATAGTTGTTAGTTTTGCAATTGTTTTCCTATTTTGCACTAATCAGGGTCTTACATATAACTTGGGACCCTCTCAGTCTTCTCAGGTTGGAGTTACATATCGTTGTTGGTTTTGCACTAATAAGGGTCTTACATATAACTTGGGACCCTCTCGATAAACCCCCATATAGCATATTCGTCTTCCATCACTTAGTTTTCCCTGTTGCAAAAAAAACGGGTTACAAAAGTCTAAATATTTGCAGAAAGTGTTCACCTCTTCTAGGTGATCACTAATATTATATAAAAAAAAGCCCCTCTCAGGGGTTAATGTACGTGACTTATGAGTTTCCATACTGCAAAATCACCCCCCCCCCCCCCCCATAGGAAGTTAACACAGTATCAAAATATTTTTGTTTTCCTGTTACAATGTTGCGAACGGTGAATATGATGCAGCAATATTGATATCCGTAGTTACAATGTTGGTAAAGGTAAATATTGAGTTTTTCAGATGATACAATGTTGCTCAGGTCCCCAGCAGGCTTCTCACTATATAATCTCAGTATATAATGTGGCTGTCAGTGTCTCTATAGCTCCTTCTTCTCAATGTTGAGACGACTTTGGTCTCAGATTCTTGATTCTTGCTGTTTTTAGAATCAAAGTGGGACAATCTGCCACGAGAGAACCACGAACAGCAGGAAAAGAAAGTTCTTAAACAGAGATCTGGCTCATGACTCAGAAGGTGAGATGATGTGCGAGGCTTTGGGTATATGTATATATATATATATATATATATATATATATATATATATATATATATATATATATATATATATATATATATATATATATATATATAATATCATTTATGGACTGTTCATAGCTGGAATGCAACTTTAAGTATGTCTTTTAATATTGAAATGATATAATGTAGGCACATTGTATCAGCTCTTATTTGGTGATGCTTGGTCTTTTTCCCCATGCGTCACACATGGTCTAGACTTCCTATAATGGACCATGTTTCATAATATATGTATGTAATACAAGTTCTGGCCAATATATAGGAATGGCGAGATCAATGTGTTCTAGAGTGTGTCGATCCAAAACCTGTAACTTTCCCATAGAAGAACGTTGACACCTGTTGTCGAGCTGGAGAAACGTTGCAATCTCTCACTCTATATGTATGTATATATATATATGATACATGATTGACTAATATGTAACTGTTGAACTTTTATCCGCAGAGCTTTTCCAGGATCTGAGTCAGTTACAAGAGACGTGGCTTGCAGAAGGTAAGAAAAAATAAAAATAAAAAAAGAATAAATAAAATTAATCCTAAATGTATGTTATCTGGGGGGGGGGGATCATGGATGAGAGGAGGGAGAAAAAAAAAAAAAGAAGAGGTCTTGAACTTGCTGTCTTAATGTTCAGCCCAATTAATTGAGCTTTAAAAGAGCCACCTCATGTGTCATGCATACATTAGAGAGACTGATGAGTTTGTCTTTGGGGACTCAGGGGCTGCTCTACCCAGTGTCATCACAAATTACCAGGAGAAATTGCTTCCAGCTCACAATCACATCTGCTTTTGGCAAGAACTAATGCAGCAAGACTTGGAAGTTCTGAGCCTGTGTTCAGGTTTTAATTGCAATTGATCAGGTTTCTATCAGTGCACCTCCAGAGAGCGGACACGACCAGCACAGGGCTCGCTGCCGTCTTCTGAGCCGCACACATGACTCTGTGGTGTTCTGGAAGAGCAGCCTTCTGATGGCAGAAATTGGCATCTCTGAGTTTAGGAGGACGGGATGCTTCAAGAATTGAGTGCCAGTGTCTTCTTTCCCCCTTGCGCACAGCATAGGACTCTAGGTGTGTATGCGTCATTTTTTTTTATTATTTTTTGGAAATTTTTATTTTTTTTCCCATTTTCTTTACTATTATCTTGATTTCATTTTTACCCATTTTTTTTAATATAAATATACGGTATTTTGCATGATTTCTTTTTCATACTGCCACTGTACGTATACACTATATCTTACTCTGTAATGCTCTATGTGACCATTAGCACTTTGTATATTTTAGCAGCCAGCCATATTTATATATTTATAAAAAAAAAAAAAAAAAAAAATATATATATATATATATATATATATATATATATATATATATATCTATATTATATATATTTATATAAATTAATAATAATAATAATAATATTTATCTCTCTATAGTATTTGAAGTATTTTTTCTTTTATTTTTTTTGCTTCATTCTCTATATTTTCCAGACTTCCTCCTTTTTAAACTTTTAACCCTGGTGGATTTTCAATTTCCTTTTTTTTTTTTTTTTTTTTTTTTTATATATATATATATATATATATATATTTTTTTTTTTTAATTTTGGAATTTAGTAGAAAGGACAGAAGCGTTTAGCATTGTGAAGCTCTATTCCAGTGATACATTTTAAGTCTTGACTAGGTTGATTATACTTTGACACTGAAAGGTTCTTTAAAAAAATAATAATAATAATAATTGGGAATGTACAAACATTTTCCGTCATCTGAACATGCAAGGTAGTGTGATATGTCAGAAAAGTATTTAATAACCAGAAAAGATGGTGTGTGTATATATACGAAGTATTATCCTGTGATATGGATGATTGTTGGATGGTTAATAATTGTTTCCACCATGAAGGATGACTTGTCAGGAACACCAGGTGTAGACTTTACCTGTTGGGGCAAGTTTTTATTATAGACCTTGTGTAGACTATTTCTGTGTCTTTGGATTTTCTATATAATTATTATCTCTTGGTATTTAATACTCTGAGTTATTATTATAATCGCTGCCTTTTATCTAGATATTATATAGAAGTGGATTTAGATATAGTGTTTGTATTACAGGCGGCAACTTTACATGCATCATCTTCTTATTAGTTGATATTTGACTTTAAGTTTCTAAACTTTCTGAAAATTGTAACTTTTGGCTTTAGAAATACTCTTATAGTTTAATGTGTTTTTTTTTTTTTTTTGGGGGGGGGCTGATTTCCTATTAGGTTTTGGACTGGACTTTGATCCTATTCCGTTATTTTTACTACATCATATTGTCTACCGTGCAAAAATTGGGCGTACGTCCAAACTTAGTATTGTAGAACGTGGTAGGGACGCATGGCTTCTGAAAGTTCTTTAAGTTGTAGTCTCGTAGACGTTCTCTCCATGAATTTGGTTCCCAAAATGTTACCCTATAGAGCATAACATAGACTTACGGTATATTGGGATTTCATGACTTGCATGTCAACCGTGACCGAGCTCATAGTCTTGTCCCCCTGCAGGTGCGACTATTGAACCTTCGTAGAGTTAAACCTCGATAATATCATTAGCGTTCCACCATTCAATACGGAATCTGATCCCTTCATATCCTGCTTAACCCATCGCCTGCCCGATAGATCCAGAACGACATCTTCTGCTTTCCATAGTTGGGATTTACTTTTCGAATTGTTTTCCCTTTGTCAATTTGGGGCGATGAAATCCTAAACTTTTCTTTTCACTAATTGGCTTCATAGCAAATTTTGGAATTGATTTTGAAGCCTAATGTAAAAAGAGAAAAAATATCCCTGTGCGCAAAATCGAATGCCCTGAGAGTCAAATTAATGTATCAGTTCTTCTCTCTATCCTCTCTTTCTGTTTCTCTCTTTTTCAGTCTTCCTTTCTTTTTTTTCTCTCTCTTTGTTTCTCTTTGTCTTCCTTTCCTTTTTCTTTCGTTCTCTTTATCGTGTTCTCTCTTTCTCTCGTTCTTTCTCTCTAGTTCTCTCTCTCGTTCCCTCTTTCTCTTGTTCTCACTCTTTATTTCTCTTGTTCTCTTTCTCTCTCTCATTCATTCTTTCTTTTCTCTCTTGTTCTCTCTCCCACTTTCTGTCTCTAATTCTCTCTTTCCTTCTTTCTCTCTCTCTCTATCTTTTTCTCGCTTTTTCTTTCTCTTTCTCTTTTTCTCGCTCTCTTTGTCTTTCTTTTTCCCTCTTTCTTTCCTGCTTTTTCTCTCCCTCTTTCTATCGCTTTCTTTTTCTTGCTCTATTTTTCATTGTTTCTTTCTTTGTTTCTTTCTTTGTTTCTTTCTTTCTTTCTTTCTTTCTTTCTTTCTTTCTTTCTTTCTTTCTTTCTTTCTTTCTTTCTTTCTTTCTTTCTTTCTCTCTCTATTTGTGGCATACTTTAGGCTGCGTGTTTTTCTTCCACCTGTGCAGATCAGGAAGATCCATTCTTGTTGACATATTTAGGTGACCACAGGCCATGGATGGGGGAGGAGGGTTGACTTATCATGACTCCGACTTGACTTCTACATGGCCAGTGAGTTTTTGACTACCATACCTAGCAGCGATGTGACATTGTGCTCCAACCACTCGGGGAACGACATTCACATATGACATGGACTAAACTACATCCACTCCGAGAGCTGCAAAGTTCTTTGTAAGTTTTTTTGTTTGTATTTTCAAGAATTGGAGCAGGTGATTTGTGCCATTGAGTATTTACCATTCTATGTAGTATTCATTGTCCCCCCTAATGTGCAGAGACCACCCTTGAGACTAGAGATGTTTAATAAGGAGTGGCAGATAGCTCTCAGATTGTCCAAAAAAAGGGAAAAAAATTAGGGGATTTTGAACATTTTTGCTTTCTTTTAGTAGTTAGGTATGTTAGGCTGAAGATAAAAATGTCAAACCGTCCTGATGCATAACGATCGCCAGGTTATATCCCCCGAGTGGGTGTTGAAGGGCGAGTTCAAACACGGCAACTTCCTGAAGTTTCTACAACTTTCCTTCTCCTTGCAGAACACCATGCACCTGCTGCAGACACAACACCATTCGCAGGTTTTCCCTTGCAGAGATTTTCGCAAGAATTCTGCCGCATGTGAATATACCCTGAGGCTTTTCCCCCCCCATGCCTAGTGTCTTGGCGACTGATTACATGTGATGGAACGTGATGCTTTGTTCCATGCTAACCCAACCCAAGACGTCTTCACTTAAAATGTTTTTTTTTTCTGTAATGGTTCTTTATACTTCGCAAACTTATAAAAACTATTTTGACCCATAACAACATGTGGTCAGTGGACTGCAACCTGTGGCTCGTTAGCTGCTGGGAGACTACAAGTCTCAACCACTTGAAAGGTTAGGATGTACAGTATTTGAATCCCATAGACTTCGACACGTCTCATACGGATGATAGGACGGCCAATAAATTCTGTCGCATGTGAATATTCTCCTGCAGGTTCTGGTTGACTGGTCTTTGGTGACAGTCGCTTCTCACTGATGAAAATCTGCCTGTGACTAAATGTCTCTGCCGAACGATGTTCATTCGGGGCAAAAAAAAATATTCCAAAATTTATGAAAGCTTTGTCCTATATCGGGGGGACATTGTTAGGTTTCTTGGGGGTACGCTTGCTCCCTTATTAGCTCGCTCACATTGGTCTATTGGGAAGATTCTTTTTCGGAATAGTAACATTGTATCTATTTATCACTGATGTTTCTAATCTCACCCTCGGTTAACTGACCAATAGGAAGTGACCGGAGCTGCACTCAGTGGCGGTCCAGGGGTCCAGGGGGCGATGGGATGTGTTTTGGGGGCTTTATCATAGAATTCTAGAACTTTAGAGTTGGAAGGGACCTCCAGGGTCATCGGGATCTCCAGGGTCATCGAGACCTCCAGGGTCATCAGGGTCTCCAGGGTCATCAGGGTCTCCAGGGTCATCAGGATCTCCAGGGTCATCGGGGTCTCCAGGGTCATCGGGATCTCCAGGGTCATCGGCACCTCCAGGGTCATTGGGATCTTCAGGGTCATCGGCACCTCCAGGGTCAACCCCCTGTTCAATGCAGGGTTCACTAAACCATCTCAAGCAAAAATGACCGTATGCACTACTGGTGAGATGGTGCTAAGGTTAGGTTCCCACACCTTAATAGTATGATAAAAGAACCTAGCACTCAACTGGATGCTTTTAGTGCGTAATTTATTGTAGTAGTACCCAAACGTTTCGGTCCTCGTCTGAGACGAGCGGTGGACACCGCGTCTGCTAGCGACTTCACACATCTCTCTCCGCTTATCTAGTACTTGTTATACATATCCGGCATTAACCTAAGACGCTGCTCCTTTAGTGCCCCGTGACCGTATGGTCTCATATTCTATACACTAGTACGTTTACTGATGAAGGTCCGTTATGCAGGACCGAAACGTTTGGGTACTACTACAATAAATTACGCACTAAAAGCATCCAGTTGAGTGCTAGGTTCTTTTATCACACTAAACCATCTCAGACAGATGTCTGTCCAGCCTCTGTTGGAAGACTTCCATTGATGGAAAACTCACCACCTCTCGTGGCCACCTGCTCCACTCATTGATTCCCCTTACTGTCGAAAAGTTTTTTTTTTCTAATATCTAATCTTTATCTTCTCCCTTTCAGGCGCTTTAAAAGTTTTTCACCATTCTACAAGTTTTATCTCTATGGTCCAAAGTTTTAAGAGTCAGGTAGTTTTCCATGAGGCTGATGTACACTCTAAGCCAAGGTTGATTCTTTTTCTTTTTTTGGTGGGGCGGGGGGCTATTAATGTAAAATCATGTTTTTTAACGGGGATTGTGCTTTACCCCCATCTCATGCCTTTACTTCAGAATAACGGGTAACCCACCTCCCCTCAACCTTATTGTCAAAGTGAAAAGTGGAAAGCGGGCTGCTTTGAACCATTTTGGTGGACGATCTTGAGAAAGTCGTTAGCCGGCCGGTGGGGACTACTGGCCAAAAAATCTTTTTCATCATGTTTTTTTTGTGGCGCGTTGTCCAAATTTTGCCTATCATTTGCCACTTTGCGTTGTTGTGTTCTGCTAGTCTGGTCAGGCATGATGACGATCCGGCGGATGATCGATCCGTCCTACTCGGGCTGATCATTACGCACGAAGACAGATTTGTAAAAAACGAGCGCGATGTAACGAATTTGCCGAAATGATCGGGTCGTTGTAAAACCTCTAATCAACATCAAGTAAGCACATGATCTTCAATCGACCGAATCCTCTTTGATCCTTTGATCACTGGTCAAGGATTGGAAACTTTTTTTGCTCAGTCCAACAATGTTTTTTCCACGAGAATCACCCTGTAACCCAGTGAGAACACCCGACGTGTTACCCAGATCGGACGCCCCCTCTATGACCTCTTGGAGAACAATCATCGAAGTACAAAAAAAAAACAACTAAGATCTTGTTTCCCCTTTGTCGTGATTGTTGGCCCCTTATATCATCCCTGAGGGACAGGAGAATAAAGGCTTTTGTTCTCTGTTATCAGCCAAAGTAGAGATCGACTGTAGTAAGTTTTCGGCTATGATCATGTTGTGTTTTATTTCTCCAGTCACAACTTAATCTCTTGTCAGTAAAAATTATGCAGCCAAAATGCAACTTTTGCTGTTTGTTTTTGCACTTTCTCATTTCTGAAAAAAAAAAAAGAAAAGCTGCAAAAACGCTTGAAGAACTGACAAGCTGCAGATTTAGAAAAAACCAAAAAGCAGCGGTTTTCCAATTCAGTCAAGAAAAGAACGAAACAAACGTGCATGAGATTTCTCAAAACCCGCGACATGTGAACATAACCTTAAGGGGCTAAAGTACAGGAATCTCCCCGCCCCTAATAATCGCCACAATCTCCAGACTTTGGGGTTGCTGCTCCTTTAAGCCCCTCTTCTCATTTCCTCCGGACGTCCTGCAGGAGTTTGACTTTAGTTTTTATATTTTTTTTCGCTCCCCTTTCGGCAGTGGGGTGCGACCGTGAGGCTGGAGTACCCGCCCGGTGCTGGACTTCTGTGTGTGTTTTTGTGAATGGAGGCAGAACTCCAGTCCTTCTCGCTCCTCGTCTTTGAGAAATTGCACAGGATCAGCTGTCTCATTCACTGGCAGAGAGAGTGACTCACGCATCTTCTGTCTTCTTTGGCTGCGGGTCATTGTTACAGTGGATAGAGCTCGTTTTAATTAAAACGTTAACCCTTTCGTCCCCAGCTTACGTTTTGTTTTTTTTTTTAACTTCCGAGTCCGGTGCCGGTTATGCTCCTTAATTTTTATTTTTTTTTCCTTCTGAGACGTCTTGTCAGGAGTCTTTCTGAAAGCTCCATTATATTTCCTTGATTCTGTTGATTTTTCTAGTAAAAAGCGTGACATCTTGGGGGTGGGTTGGATCTGGCACGTCGATGTTACTGCAGCTCCCATCTCCACCTCCGCACCCGCTAATAATAAAGCGAAAACAGGCTTCCGCTTCTGTCTCCAAATAGCGATTATATCGGGGTCTGTGCAGCATGGAAGCATCCGTATACCGGTCTATGCACGCGTGTATCCCCATGTATCCGTATACCGCTCTGTGCACGCATGTATCCCCATGTATCCGTATACCGCTCTGTGCACGCGTGTATCCCCATGTATCCGTATACCGCTCTGTGCACGCGTGTATCCCCATGTATCCATATACTGGTCTGTGCACACGTGTATCCCCATGTATCCGTATACCGCTCTGTGCACACGTCTATCCCCATGTATCCTTATACCGCTCTGTGCACGCTTGTATCCTCATGTATCCGTATACCGCTCTGTGCACACGTGTATCCTCATGTATCCATATACTGGTCTGTGCACGCGTGTATCCTCATGTATCCGTATACCGCTCTGTGCACACGTGTATCCTCATGTATCCATATACTGGTCTGTGCACGTGTGTATCCCCGTGTATCCCCATGTATCCGTATACCGCTCTGTGCACACGTGTATCCCCATGTATCCGTATACCGCTCTGTGCACACGTGTATCCCCATGTATCCGTATACCGCTCTGTGCACACGTGTATCCCCATGTATCCGTATACCGCTCTGTGCACATGTGTATCCTCATGTATCCATATACTGGTCTGTGCACACGTGTATCCTCATGTATCCATATACTGGTCTGTGCACGTGTGTATCCCCATGTATCCGTATACCGCTCTGTGCACGCGTGTATCCCCATGTATCCGTATACCGCTCTGTGCACACGTGTATCCTCATGTATCCATATACTGGTCTGTGCACACGTGTATCCTCATGTATCCATATACTGGTCTGTGCACGTGTGTATCCCCATGTATCCGTATACCGCTCTGTGCACACGTGTATCCCCATGTATCCGTATACCGCTCTGTGCACACGTGTATCCCCATGTATCCGTATTCCGCTCTCTGCACACGTGTATCCCCATGTATCCGTATACCGCTCTGTGCACACGTGTATCCCCATGTATCCGTATACCGCTCTGTGCACACGTGTATCCCCATGTATCCGTATACCGCTCTGTGCACACGAGTATCCCCATGTATCCGTATACCACTCTGTGCACACGTGTATCCCCATATATCCGTATACCGCTCTGTGCACATGAGTATCCTCATGTATCCGTATACCGGTCTGTGCACACGTGTATCCCCATGTATCCGTATACCGCTCTGTGCACACGTGTATCCCCATGTATCCGTATACCGCTCTGTGCACACGTGTATCCCCATGTATCCGTATACCGCTCTGTGCACACGTGTATCCCCATGTATCCGTATACCACTCTGTGCACACGTGTATCCCCATGTATCCGTATACCGCTCTCTGCACACGTGTATCCCCATGTATCCGTATACCGCTCTCTGCACACGTGTTTCCCCATGTATCCGTATACCGCTCTGTGCACACGAGTATCCCCATGTATCCGTATACCGCTCTGTGCACATGAGTATCCCCATGTATCCGTATACCGCTCTGTGCACACGTGTATCCCCATATATCCGTATACCGCTCTGTGCACATGAGTATCCCCATGTATCCGTATACCGCTCTGTGCACATGAGTATCCCCATGTATCCGTATACCACTCTGTGCACACGTGTATCCCCATATATCCGTATACCGCTCTGTGCACACGTGTATCCCCATGTATCCGTATACCGCTCTGTGCACACGTGTATCCCCATGTATCCGTATACCACTCTGTGCACACGTGTATCCCCATGTATCCGTATACCGCTCTGTGCACACGTGTATCCCCATATATCCGTATACCGCTCTGTGCACATGAGTATCCCCATGTATCGCCGGTCAGTGGAGCAGATGAGGTTTAGTCGGTGCCCCTGGTGGTGGCGAGTTGCTTTTTGAGGTTCAGGTGCTGGGTATAATTTTCCCTATGTTTGGTCTGAATGTTCTAGATGCTAAATAACGACAGTGGCTTTGGACATTAGAGAATGACTTGAGAATCCCAAAGTTTTTGGGCTTTTTATTTCTTTTGAAGGGGGGCGAACAAGATGCGCCAGAGACAATGTGGCAGCCGCTTATCTCTGTCCTATGGAAAATCCCTGCCTGGTTGGCTGGGGTGATTGGTTATGACAGTGGAGGATAAGGGCACGTGACATCTGTTTTATGGACACATGATTGGTACCGTCTGCGGTTCTGTGGAGACGAACTTGGATCCCACAAGAGACGTATTGTCAACTAAGCTTAGATCAGTACAACCATGAGAATTGGGGTCTTCAGGCTAAAAATATTCATAGTAATTTGACCAGATTATGGCCGCATGAATTGTCTTTGTCCGCCATAGGCTTCCAGTATAGACTGGACTATAACTGGAGCCTGTGGTGGTGCTATAACGGAAGCCTATGGTGGTGCTATAATGGGAGCCTGTGGTGGTGCTATAACGGGAGCCTATGGCTGTGCTATAATGGAAGCCTATGGTGGTGCTATAACGGGAGCCTATGGTGCTATAACTGGAGCCTGTGGTGGTGCTATAACGGAAGCCTATGGTGGTGCTATAACGGTGGTGCTATAATGGGAGCTTGTGGTGCTGTAACGGGAGCCTATGGTGGTGCTATAATGGGAGCTTATGGTGGTGCTATAACGGAAGCCTATGGTGCTATAATGGGAGCCTGTGGTGGTGCTGTAACAGAAGCTTATGGTGGTGCTATAACGGGAGCCTGTGGTGGTGCTATAATGGGAGCCTATGGCAGTGCTGTAATGGGAGCTTGTGGTGCTGTAACGGGAGCCTATGGTGGTGCTATAATGGGAACTTGTGGTGGTATAGCGACAGGCTATGGTGGTGCTATAATGGGAGCCTATGGTGCTATAACAGGAGCCTGTGGTTGTATAACTGGAGCCTATGGTGGTGCTATAATGGGAGCTTATGGTGGTGTTATAAAGGGAGCTTGTGCTATTACGGGAACCTATGGTGCTATAACGGAAGCCTATGGTGCTATAAGGGGAGCCTGTGGTGGTGCTGTAACAGAAGCCTATGGTGGTGCTATAACGGGAGCCTGTGATGGTGCTATTACGGAAGCCTATGGTGGTGCTATAACGGGAGCCTGTGGTGGTGCTATAACGGGAGCCTGTGGTGGTGCTATAACGGGAGCTTGTGGTGCTGTAATGGCAGCCTATGGTGGTGCTATAATGGGAACTTATGGTGGTGGTATAGCGACAGACTATGGTGGTGCTATAACGGGAGCCTATGGTGCTATAACAGGAGCCTGTGGTTGTATAACTGGAGGCTATGGTGGTGCTATAATGGGAGCTTATGGTGGTGCTGTAAAGGGAGCTTGTGCTATTACGGGAGCCTGTGGTGCTATAACGGGAGCCTGTGGTGGTATAATGGTAGTATTGCACTTTGGCTTGAAGAAGAGTTTGGGTTTACTGTCCCTTTAAGGAGTACAGAGAATACTGGGTTAATATTGGTCTCCTCTGCTTTTTCTTCGCATTATGGTGATTGATGGCTGTGTAATCCGAGGATGATGTAGCAGAGACCATTTGGCAGCATTAACTCTGTTTGTGCCATGGACGTACTAATGACTTGTTTGCATTACTGGGATCTGTCATTCAAATGCTCAGTGGCATTTCCTAAAATGTCCTCGTGGATTATGTAGCACTTTTTTTTTCTTCTTTTGCAAAACTTTTTATTGACATACTTTTTTTAATTTTAATGTATTTTCCGTAATTTTTTATTTAAATCCGTCTGTGATGATGACAGAAAAATGGAAGATGGATACAAGATAAATACAAAGCGATAGATATGAGATTATGATCTATGTATAATATCTAGTGTCAATATAGTGTCCTTCTCTCGGTCCTTCTCTCGGTCCTTCTATCTGTCCGTCTATCTGTCCGTCTATCGGTTCTTCTTTCTGTCCTTCTATCGATCCTTCTATCGCTCCTTCTATTTGTCCTTTTATTGGTCCATCTATCAGTCCGTCTATCTATCTTGTAAAACTACAACTCCCAGCAGGTCATTGCATTTCTCTCCCATATCTATTTTTCATATGTATCTGTGACTACAACCCCCAGCATGTTCTGAAGCTGCATCTTGAGAACTCAAAGGCTAGAAACCGAGATTTCATCGTCCGATCAGTGCACTGGATAAAGCGTTTCAGCGAAACGTTTCCTAGAAAGGCTCTAATTCCTGGGAACTTTCTCCTATGTAAAACCGCAGATAACACAGGGCTGCCAGTCGCTGCTGTGTCCGATAACATTACAACATGTGAACAGTTTTATGATGAGAAGTGAGATAATTTTCCCAGATCTGTGTCTTTTTGCTTTGTTGCTGCCTGATTATTTATTTACGTGTCATTTTATTTATTTATTTTGCCTTTTAACATAATTTTTCTTTTGTCTTTCCCATTGTTACAGCTCAGGTGCCGGACAACGATGAGCAGTTTGTTCCAGACTACCAGGCTGATAACTGTGAGTCCTCCGCTGTGCCGCCATTACTCTGCTGTAACCTGTAGCTTGTACTTTCTCTTGTTTGAATTCTGAGTAATGAAGGAAACCTGACAGTAATGAAGTCCGGCGTTCTGCAGATCACTGTTCTTATATGGACAGGTGTAGCAGAAGGACTACCAACTGAACCCAGCATTTGTGGTGGTATCCGGCTCCTGCCATCCCCTCTTCATAGGAATGGCATCCTGTGCTAGTTTTACCCTGTTCCTCCCATTGTTGACACTTTGGGTAAATGGCATCATGACCCTCACTGCTCTCCCTTGTTGTAGTGAATAGGAAGAAATAGCACTTGGAACAAGGGGGCAAACCCACCAGAGACCCCTCTGTCCTGACCTTAGGCTTCATTGATATCGATATTTCTTTGTTACTTTGTCATTTTTACATATTTCTTTGTTACGTTCTGTGCATTATCAGAACAGACGGAGACCGATGGCTCAGGCTCGTATATCAGTGGTCACATGAAGAAAATCAGCTGGAGCAGAGTTTTTTTTTAAGCCTCAGGAATTATCGATTTTTGGAAATATCTTTGTTTTTGTTAATTTCATTCACATAGTTTGTATTATTGCTGCTACTTATTGTGAAACTACATCTCCCAATTTCCAATGGCTAGTGATGAGCGACTGTACTCGTTGCTCGGGTGGTCTCCGAGTATTTGACTGCTCAGAGATTTAGTTTTTATCTAGGCAGCTGCATGATTTACAGCTACTAGACAGGCTGAGTACGTGTGGGGGTTGCCTGGTTGCTAGGAAATCCCCACATGTAATCAAGCTGTCCAGTAGCTGTAAATCATTCAGCTGAGATGATGAATACTAAATCTCCGAGCAGTCACAAATACTCGGAGACCACCCGAGCAACGAGTACACTCGCTCATCACTACCAATGTCAGGTGTAAATTTTTTTTATCTCGTTCTTTTTTTTTTCTCATTCTTTCTTTCTATCCTTCTCTCATTCTCGTTCTTTCTCTCTTTTTCTGTTTCTCTTTTTCTCTTCTTCCTTCTTTCTGTTTCATTCTTTCTCTCGTTTTTCTTTTTATCATCTACTCCTTTCTTTCTTTGTTTCTTTTTCTTTCTTTCTTGTTCTCTCCTTTCTTTCTCTTTGCTCTTTTTCTTTCTCTTTCACTCTCCCTTGCACTCTTTTGCCCTCTCACTTTCTATTTCTCTCTTTTGCTCTTTCTCTGTCGTTCTTTCTGTCGCTCTTTCTGTCTCTCTTGCATTCGCTCTTTCTCTCTCGCTCTCTCTCGCTCTTTCTCTCGCTCTTTCGCTCTCTTGCTTTTTTTTTCTCTTTCGCTCTTTCTTTGTTTCACACTCTCTTTAGCACTCTTCTCTTTTGCGCTTTCTCTTTCGCTCTTTCATTCTCTTTCGCTCTTTCTTTCTCTTTCACTCTTTATTTCGCACTTTCTCTTTCGCTCTTTCTTTCTCTTTTGCTCTTTCTATTTCGCTCGTTCTCTTCCCCTCTTTCTCTTTTGCTCTCTTTCGTTCCTTCTCTTTCGCTCTTTCTTTTTCTTTTGCGCTCTCTCTTGTTCTCTTTTTCAATCTTTCTCTTTCTCTCTTTCGCTCTTGCTCTTTCTCGCTCTCTTTATCTCTTTCTCTCGTTCTCTCTTTCAATCTTTCTCCTGGATACACAAAAGGATGTCACACGTCAAGTTTATTTGGGCCTTTGTAGTGATTTTTGTGTCGCTCACTTGGACATGATACATGGGGTGGGGGGTGGAGGTGACTAATATCCATTAAGGGGGCCATTACTGTTCGGGCCGTGGTCCTGCCTGGAGACCCCTGATTTCTCTCATTGTAATCCGCCTCTGATCTTGGCCTCTCACATCATGAACGAGGAGTCATTTCTCTTTTGGAGCCAGCACTGGACGCCTCCCATCCTACCTGTGGGTGTAACATGGGCTTATAAATGTGCAGTATTGGAGCGGACCCTTAGTACCATACTTAGACCCCACCTGCTGTACAGGAACTAAGGGAAAAAATCATTGGAAACTGCTTGCTGATGGTTTCCTTGTGACAAATTAGGTTGCTACTGTTCGAATGAAGATGGAGGGGTTAACGTCGCCTTTGCAGAAGGGGCACTGAGCAGCCAGAGTTGGGGGTCTCTCCTGCATTCCATATTGTATTTCCAATATAGTCACTGACCGTAAGGAAGACGGAGAGAATATTTTGTCTCTGCAGCTCAATGGTGATTTTATTGCCGAGGTTTGTGGTTGTGCCTTAAATTCTCATTAATCTTCAGTGCGCCGCTGCGAATTACACTAATAACTTCAATGGTCTTTAAATCTGTGCAAAGTCCTTGTGGTTGGAGCGTGTGTCGCAGAGCCGAGCTCGTCAGGTGTAGCAGAGCCGAGTCTGTCACTTGTACACCTTATAACTGATGTGGCTCTGCTACATCTGCATCATTTGGCACAACTTGTGATGGAGATGTAGCGGAGTGGAGTTTGTCATGTAGCAGAGCTGAGGTTGTCATCTGACACTAATAACTATGTAAATACAGCAGAGCTGAGGTTTTCAGTCTCATGATTCAGATGTAATTTGTCTTGGAAAATGTCTGCTGATTTACACGCAGATAACTCGGTATTATAGAGATGCAGCAGTGTTGAGTTTGTCCCTTTTCACGGTCCTTTTCTAAACGATAACTTTTCATATTAGAACTACACAAGCATTGCATCTCCAAATGTTTAATGACTCATCCGACTCTGCTACATCTGGACACTCAGCAGATCACACACTGTGTTAGATCGATACATTTAGTTTTAGATTTCAGAATAGTATCGCAACCTTTGTATCTGCTCTGAGAAACCTAATGGGCTCCTTAAGGCCATGTTCACATGCAGGGTCTTCTGTTACAGCCAAAACCTGTTCACTTTGCAGTAAAAATGCAGCATTCAAAACTCAAGTTTTGCTGCTTTTTTTTCAGCTTGTTTTGCTGTTTTTTTTCAGCTTCTTTGCTGTGTTTTTTTCAGCTTGTTTGCTGCTTTTTTTCAGCTTGTTTGCTGCTTTTTTTCAGCTTGTTTTGCTGCGTTTTTTTCAGCCTGTTTTGCTGTGTGTCTTCAGCTTGTTTTGCTGTGTTTTTTTTTTCAGCTTGTTTTGCTATTTTTCCAGCTTGTTTTGTTGCGGTTTTCAGCTTGTTTTGTTCAGCTTGTTTTACTGCATTTTTTTCAGCTTGTTTTGCTGCTTTTTTCTTTTTCTTCATGTTTGACATAAAGTAGAGACCATTGGCCATCTAATATGAGGAATATGCTTTTGTTCTCCACTTATGAGCCACATCAACTCTTAATCCACTCTGAAAAACTGCTAAAATAAATCTGTCACTAAGGTATCAGGATTCCGGAAGAGTGAGATGCAGAGAAACTGATTATGCAGATTCTAGGTAGTTTATCCCAGTGCTGGATTCACAACTACACTGCTCAGTACTGCTGTATAATTACTTCCACGCTGCTGCTGCTTGTGAACATGCTCTACATACAGACTGGAGAGTAGGAATCTCTCATGTCTGTGTGTGCCGTGTACGGGAGACATCATAGCGGCTAGTCTCCACTCACCAGCTTAGAGACAACTGAAAATTAAAGATAGAACCCGCAGAGTGGGAAACTAGTGAAAAATGCAACATACAAGTCAAATAATGGACAGAAATAGTATTATTCCTCATGTACACATACAAGTACTGCAGTTTATGGCTTTATAAAAATACATATTTAATACATAAAATTTATTCAATTTTTTCCAATATCTGCAGCATTTGTTGTTGCAAATTATGGAATCTCGTATGAGCAAATTATAGAAATCTTGTAATATATCCTATCAGAAAAAATATGCTTCTTTCTCCTCTTATGAGCCACTCCGTTCTCTTCTTCCTGCCTTCTGATATCATCATTCACTCTCAAAACTCCTTTTGGTATTATATAGAGGACTGTCTGTTCACTTCATTACCAGATTACAAGGCAGACTGAGAGTTAGAGAGACTGTGCTGCTGCTTTCTAGTAAGTGTTTCTCACACTAGAGCTGGATTCCCAGCTACACTGCTCAGTACTGCTGTGTGATGTCCTGTTTATGAGCAGGAATCCCTCATGTCTATGGGAAACCTCATAGTAGCTAGTCTGCAGCGCACCAGCTCAGAGACAACTGACAATTTAGAAAGTGCAGGCTTACAAGTCAAATAATTGGCCAGCGATAGTGATATTCCTTATTCTTATTCTGAAATGACGGCTTTGAGTATATCTCTGATCAAGGAGCTACATAATTTCTTCTTGTCCATAAATGACATCTTGAGGGTGTTGCTACCCCTCTAAGTGCTAATTAACCGCAGTTTGGACATAGTTTGCTTTTATTCATGTCAAACACAGCTCGGCGTTGTCTTTACACGGCGCAGTGTTAATATTTGTGGAGACAGTTAAGGTTTGCATGTGCTGCTTTGTGTACACTCTGAGGTCTGGATCCACCATTAAAGCTGACATCCATTACCTGCGGGCGTACAGGGATACGCTTTATAGAGTTTGCCTTAGAAACTTGCTGCTCTGCGTCGTTTTAAAGGGACAGTACGCCTTTAAATGACAAGTAAACTCGCACACATTCCTGCTGTAGCTTTAAGATTTAAAAAAAAAATCAATCAATTAAGGAAAAATTTTCTTAAAGGGGCAGATTTCGCCCCGGAACAAGCAGCTGGAAGAAAACAAAACCTGTGTATTTTGGTCTGCATTGGAGAAATAAAATAAGTGCATTCAGAAAATGGCGCGTTGTCTTCAGATTTATTGATTTCCAACAATCCAAAAATTGGAAGGGGACAATAAATAACTTCCCGCCCAAGTAATTTTTCTCCAGTCAACATGGACGCATGGAAGGGAGAAGTGGTGAAAAATGAAGGATACGTCGCTAATCTTCAAGAAATAAAATGGAACTGGTCCACTCTCTTGGCTAAAATCCACATTTTTGGGATTTTTTTTTTATTAAAAAACATCCACCTGCTGGAGACTTCTTGTGGTAGGAAATAAGGCTGTATACTATGCAAATTGGATAGGATAGAAACGTAAACTAAAAATAAAGGGTAAATTTTATAAAGAAAAAATATAACAAAGTAACATAAAAAAATGAATAATAGAATGAAAGAATGTGTCAACTTCCCATCCATTCTATGCAGGGTCCTTAGTGAACGCCATGTTGTGTTTGGGGGGAAAAAAAAAAAAAAAAAGATTTCCAAGCGTAAGACCTGAGAAAATTGATGAGAATCTGATAAATGCAAGATAGATTTAGCGGAAGAACGAAATGAGCAAATCACAAGTTGTATAAAGTGGAAGCATTATCACACCCTGAAATAACAGAAAAAAGTTGTAACTCTTATCGGCGACATAGTGAGAGTGTTACTGATCATCTACTACGTGATTATGCAGATATATTCATGATACTGTATACCTTACGGTAAAAGTGCAGGGAGGTAGAAAAGAGTGCATTCATTTTAGCTTCTTGGTGTGAATAAATATAAATTTATCAAAGAAGCTGTCAAGTTGTAATGATTGTGCTCATTTTTACTTTGTCTCCACCCCATGAGATTTCTTCAGGTTCTTACGCACAAGAATATAACTACTATAATACTGCTCGTATATACAATAATATAACTACTATAATACTGCTCCTATGTACAAGAATATAACTACTATAATACTGCCCCTATGTACAAGAATATAACTACTATAATACTGCTCCTATGTACAAGAATATAACTACTATAATACTGCTCCTATGTACAAGAATATAACTACTATAATACTGCTCCTATGTACAAGAATATAACTACTATAATACTGCTCGTATATACAATAATATAACTACTATAATACTGCCCCTATGTACAAGAATATAACTACTATAATACTGCTCCTATGTACAAGAATATAACTACTATAATACTGCTCCTATGTACAAGAATATAACTACTATAATACTGCTCCTATGTACAAGAATATAACTACTATAATACTGCTCCTATGTACAAGAATATAACTACTATAATACTACTCGTATATACAATAATATAACTACTATAATACTGCCCCTATGTACAAGAATATAACTACTATAATACTGCTCGTATATACAATAATATAACTACTATAATATTGCCCCTATGTACAAGAATATAACTACTATAATACTGCTCCTATGTACAAGAATATAACTACTATAATACTGCTCCTATGTACAAGAATATAACTACTATAATACTGCCCCTATGTACAAGAATATAACTACTATAATACTGCCCCTATGTACAAGAATATAACTACTATAATACTGCTCCCTATGTACAAGAATATAACTACTATAATACTGCTCCCTATGTACAAGAATATAACTACTATAATACTGCTCCTATGTACAAGAATATAACTAGTATAATACTGCCCCTATGTACAAGAATATAACTACTATAACTACTATAATACTGCCCCTATGTACAAGAATATAACTACTATAATACTGCTCCCTATGTACAAGAATATAACTAATATAATACTGCTCCTATGTACAAGAATATAACTAGTATAATACTGGTCCTATGTACAAGAATATAACTACTATAATACTGGTCCTATGTACAAGAATATAACTACTATAATACTGCTCCTATGTACAAGAATATAACTAGTATAATACTGGTCCTATGTACAAGAATATAACTACTATAATACTGCCCCTATATACAAGAATATAACTACTAAAATACTGCCCCTATATACAAGAATATAACTACTATAATACTGCCCCTATATACAAGAATATAACTACTATAATACTGCCCCTATATACAAGAATATAACTACTATAATACTGCCCCATGTACAAGAATATAACTACTATAATACTGCTCCTATGTAGAGTAATATAACTACTATAATACTGCTCATATGTACAAGAATATAACTACTATAATACTGCTCCTATGTACAAGAATATAACTACTATAATACTGCTCCTATGTAGAGTAATATAACTACCATAATACTGCCCCATGTAGAGTAATATAACTACTATAATACTGCCCCATGTACAAGAATATAACTACTATAATACTGCTCCTATGTAGAGTAATATAACTACTATAATACTGCCCCATGTACAAGAATATAACCACTATAATACTGCCTCTATGTACAAGAATATAGCTACTATAATACTGCTCCTATGTAGAGTAATATAGCTACTATAATACTGCTCCTATGTACAAGAATATAACCACTATAATACTGCTCCATGTACCCCTGACGAAGGAGCCTCGGCTCCGAAACGCGCGTCGGGTAGACGTGCCGGCTACGCTCCCTGTGTACACCTACTCACCGCCCAGGACCAGGTATTAGTGTTCGGTTTATTTTCCTGTTTATGCTCCATTTGGGTGCATTGGCACCTCCCTGGTTATGCTCCTGGGGTTGGGTTAAGCGGGTTCGGATATGGCATTTATTGGTAATTTACCTGGTTTTACCTACACACCATATGCCCGGTTCTAGTGGACACTGGGGACGTCTCAGTGGTTTTTTGTTCTCTGGGCCCTATTCTATGTAGTTATTAACTGTTAATATATGGGCATTATAGAGATTTTGGTATATTTTAGATCCACTACCTCCAGGGCGCAGTATCTAAAGATAGGTAGAGTGCTTCACATAACTTGTGGCCATTCCGTCCCTTTGGTGTCTTCTCCCACTACAAAGATCCTTTTCAATTAGGGAGACAGGGCCTGGCCTGCACGTTTTGTTCCTTATAGGGGAGTACCTGTATTGTGACATCTTCCATTTCCCCATCCTTGTTCCATTTATGTCCTAATATGTTTTATAGATATGTATGTAATAAAGAGTTTGTTTTTACTTTTATTATAGCTACCCTTGTTGGTCGTTTTTCTTGTGGTTTCCACATCCTCGCTGTATTATACAGTTACGACTGGTACGGTTAATAGTCCGACAAGTGAGCAACAGTGAGTGTTTTCAAAGAGTTTACTCACATGATGTTGCTCTCCAGTACCACCATTTGGATACAATACTGCTCCTATGTACAAGAATATAACTACTGTAATACTGCCCCTATGTGCAAGAATATAACTACTATAATACTGCTCCTATGTACAAGAATATAACTGCTATAATACTGCTCCTATGTACAAGAATATAACTACTATAATACTGCTCCTATGTACAAGAATATAACTACTGTAATACTGCCCCTATGTGCAAGAATATAACTACTATAATACTGCCCCTATGTACAAGAATATAACTACTATAATACTGCTCCTATGTGCAAGAATATAACTACTATAATACTGCTCCTATGTACAAGAATATAACTACTATAATACTGCTCCTATGTACAAGAATATAACTACTGTAATACTGCCCCTATGTGCAAGAATATAACTACTATAATACTGCCCCTATGTACAAGAATATAACTACTATAATACTGCTCCTATGTGCAAGAATATAACTACTATAATACTGCCCCTATGTGCAAGAATATAACTACTATAATACTGCCCCTATGTACAAGAATATAACTACTATAATACTGCTCCTATGTGCAAGAATATAACTACTGTAATACTGCCCCTATGTGCAAGAATATAACTACTATAATACTGGTCCTATGTACAAGAATATAACTACTATAATACTGCCCCTATGTGCAAGAATATAACTACTATAATACTGCCCCTATGTACAAGAATATAACTACTATAATACTGCCCCTATGTACAAGAATATAACTACTATAATACTGCCCCCTATGTACAAGAATATAACTACTATAATACTGCTCCTATGTACAAGAATATAACTACTATAATACTGCCCCTATGTACAAGAATATAACTACTATAATACTGCCCCTATGTACAGTAATATAGGTGCTATAATACAGCTCAGTAAGATATATGTGGCTTTGGGTTTCCTCATGGTTGCTGTATTATTACTGTTCTTGTATGGTTCTAGCTCAGCCTCTGATGATAGTGATGTGTTGTGTGTGGATCATCACGTTGATGAGTGGGCTGAAATTGGACGTTATAACATAATATCTTGGGAGTGGATGAGTGATCTTCTTTTTTCTTTTTCTTCTTTCTTTTATTATCTCTCTTGTATTTTATATAAAGAATCATCTGGAACCACTTTTTATTATAAAGGATTCTCTATGTGTTACAAAAAGGAGTCAGAGTATCATTTGTGACTAATACCGCCATCCTATAAAATAATTGTTGTGTTCATTGCACAGTTATTCTGCTAAAATTTTCCATTTCTGACGACGAATTTGGTTTCCACAGACTGTAGCGTATAATATTTCAGAATGTAGCGCGCGCCCAGGCCTTGGCATCGCTCGGAGCTGTCGCTTCTTGGCAGTTTATACATAGAACATGGGAATATGTGTAAATTATCCGCGTGTTATCATTTGTCAGAGCCCATTAACACTGCCCATATACTATCCTGCAGAATGCCACTGAGGATGGGAGACCATTTACACTGCTGTAATTTATGGTCATTGTCCGAATTGGCTTGGACTAAGACTTTTACAGCCTTTACTGTGTCAGGGGGGAAATAATTTATGATCTGCGGTGCTTATAGTGGGAAGTATATGTGTGATTGATGCGCTTAGCATAGAGTACAATGGCTTTAAAGAAAACCTGTCACCAGATCAAAAGTGGCCAATTTTTGCACTTAATTCATTCCCGCTGCTCCGCCGTTCTATTTTAATTTTTTTTTTCTTAACGCGCCTTGTGGTTGCAGAGTCATGGTCTTTACCTGGGGGGGCAGTGATCACAGCCTAAAACGGCCCAGAGACTCTCTTGTCAGCTCCACCCCCTTGATAAACCCTACAAAAAAACTTATGGCAAGTTTATAAAAGCAAAGAAACACTAATGGAATACTCAAAGAACCAGTGGGAATAAAATAACAGCAAAGACTGATCACGTCTGCCCTGGTCACAGGTCCTCTTTAAGTTTGAGTGTTAAGTTTTCTTCCTTTTTTTCCTTTTCCTTTTCTTTCCTTTTTCCCTTTCTCTCCTCTTTCCCTTTCTCTCCTCTTTCCCTTTCTCTCCTCTTTCCCTTTCTCTCCTCTTTCCCTTTCTCTCCTCTTTCCCTTTTCTCTCCTCTTTCCCTTTTTCTCCTCTTTCCCTTTTTCTCCTCTTTCCCTTTTTCTCCTCTTTCCCTTTTTCTCCTCTTTCCCTTTTTCTCCTCTTTCCCTTTCTCTCCTCTTTCCCTTTTTCTCCTCTTTCCCTTTTTCTCCTCTTTCCCTTTTTCTCCTCTTTCCTTTTCTCTCCTCTTTCCCTTTCACTCCTCTTTCCCTTTCTCTCTTCTTTCCCTTTCTCTCTTTTTTCCCTTTCTCTCTTTTTTCCCTTTCTCTCTTCTTTCCCTTTCTCTCTTCTTTCCCTTTCTCTCCTCTTTTTTTCCTCATTCTCTCCTCTTTTTCCCGTTCTCTTTTTCCCTCTCTCCTTTCTTTCTCTCCTTTCTCTCCTCTTTCTCCCCTCTTTCTCTCTTATTTCCCTTTCTCCCTTTTCCTTTTCTCTGCTCTTTTTTCTTTCCTCTTTCCCTTTCTCTCCCCTTTTACCCTTTCTCTCCTCTTTTTTTCTTTTTCTCTCCTCCTTTTCCTCTTTCTCTCTTTTTCTTTCTCTCCTCTTTTTCCTTTCTATCCTCTTTTTCCCTCTTTCTCTCCTTTTTTCCTTTTTCTCTCCACTTTTTTCCTTTCTCTCCACTTTTTCCTTTCTTTCCTCTTTTTTCCTCTTTCTCTTTTTTTCTCTCTTCTTTCTCTCCTCTTTCCTCTTTTTTTTCCTCTTTTTCCCTCTTTACTTTCTCTCCTCTTTTTTTCCTTTCTCTTCTCTTTCTCTCCTTTCTCTTCTTTCCTCTTTCTCTCCTCTTTTTTCCTCTTTTTTCCCTCTCTCCTTTCTCTCTCCATTTTCATACTCTCCTCTTCCCCTTTCTCTCCTTTCCTTTTCTTTCCTCTTTCTTCTTTCTCTTTTTCTCTCCTCTTTCTCTCCTCTTTCTCTCCTCTTTCTCTTTCTCTCCTTTTTATCCCTCTCTTTCTCCTTTTTATCCCTCTCTCTCCTCTTTCTTTGTCTCCCTTTTCCTTTTCTCTCTCTCCCTCCTCTCTTTCTCTCCTCTCTCTGTCCTACAGATATACACATGGTGTGAGCGATCTCTTCCATTACAGATATTTGAGGGTGAACTGTAACAAGGACTCGGGGGCTTCGGGTTGCCCCAGGTTACTAACTACTTTTACCTTAGACAAAAAATCCTGCTCACTTACAGAAAATCGATGAGGTAGTCTAGGCTTTAGCACCATATCCTCCTCCTATCATTAGCCGATCACCTTTGCCCTTAACCAGCGTTACAGCTGCACAGTGGAGCCAAACAGCGACCATCTGTCTTTTTCTGTCTCTTGTAATCTGTGGCTCCACACTTGCTGCATATGGGAAGTGACAAAGGTAATATGTAAAGTGCACTTGTTGCCTGCACCCTGGGGGCGGCCATTCCTCGGAGGGTCCACTGCCTCGCTGTAATGACGTTTTCTGCAGATTTCATGCAGTGGTGTATCAGAAAGGATCTGCTATTTCTCATATGTCCTATGCTTTTTATATAAGGAAATAAAAATTTCATTCAAGTTTCTCATTTTTAACATTTAAATTCTGAAATAAAAAAAATAACATGTTTGTTACTTCCCATAATATTAGTGATACTGTTCATATATAAACCGTATAGGAGAGGTGATCGGAAGTGCACTGGGGAGGGTCTTCTTCAAAGTGCATTGACACGCCTCCTGTGCACTTCTTCCTGACTTGCATATGGCTTCTACTGATCACAAAAATTATGAAAAATGAAAAAAAAAAATGAATTAATTTTCCAAAGAGTCATCCGTGTTTTAGGCTACGGTCCTACAATGCGCTTCTAGTGAGTTCTTGATGTTGTAGATTTTCTGCAGCGTTTCTGTAACCCATTGAGGTTACTTGTGTTTTTACAAAAATATGCAGCATCAATGGCTCCTCATGGGAACACGGCCTTAAGGTGTTTTTGTTTTTTTTTCTGGGCATTTTCAGACCCTGTTTTGTCCAAGGTTACTTTGTATGAAAATGAATAGGAGTGTCCCGTACCTTCCTTCACTCCCACTGCAGCCCAGGAGACAGAATACAAAACAAGGCTGCATTATTACACCGTGTGGTCTTCAGCTCGTGATTAAGAACTGCAGTCCGATACTTTTAAGTAAATGCTCTGGAAATCAGAGGTCTGTAAGAAAAGTTTGGACGAGACGGGTTTTGCATGTTGTTGTTATAGGAAACCCACGGGAACATGGGGAGAAGATACAAACTCCTCCCGGCAGATGTTGCTCTTGGTGGGACTTGACCCCAGTATTGGAAAGCAGCATTGCTAACCCCTGAGCTGCCATGCAGTGCTATCCACTGAACTGCTGTACTGTACTAACCACTGAGCTGCCGTACAGTGCTATCCCCTGATACAGTGCTAACCACTGAGCTGCCGTACAGTGCTATCCCCTGATACAGTGCTAACCACTGAGCTGCCGTGCAGTGCTAACTTCCGAGATGCCGTGCAGTGCTAACCACTGAGCTGCCGTACAGTGCTATCCCCTACCATACCATCCATGTTGAAGTTTATTCCCTGGGAGGAATTGGAGGTGGAAGTTTCTTCCCTCTGGATAATAACTTCCCGTTCACAATTGCTGTTTCGTCCTTTACTTGGAAAACCCACGGAGAGATTAACTGTCTTCCTGCACATAAAACAGGGACTGACGAGCGTGTTCATTTTACATTGCTTCATACTTAAGAAATGCATTAAAAAATTGGATGATTCTTACAAAATTTTTCTAAGTCGTGTCTAACCCCGAGCCATCGTGTGACCTTGATCTTTAATCTCAGTGATAAAAATTGGTGTTTCCTGCTGCCAAAGACATTGATAAACCAGTATTCTCCAGTGGACACCATTTAGGACGTATGGATAGCATTGAGGGAATCCTCTGCTTCAGACTTACCTCACAACCCCACCTACTAGTTGGCACAGAGAGAGATTACCCCTTTGGCTTAACCATATAGTACATGTTGGGTTTTTTGGGGGGGTTGGAGGGATCTTAAAACATTAAAATTTCCAGTGAGATGTTTTAGCCGATACGCCCTGTCCCCTACATGGGATGTCAAGAGCCTGGTCCCAAGAAACAGTCAAGAGCCGGGTCCCAAGAAACAGTCAAGAGCCTGGTCCCAAAAAACAGTCAAGAGCCTGGTCCCAAGAAACAGTCCAAGAGCCTGGTCCCAAAAAACAGTCAAGAGCCGGGTCCCAAGAAACAGTCCAAGAGCCTGGTCCCAAAAAACAGTCAAGAGCCTGGTCCCGAGAAACAGTTTTCAGCATGGTATGATGAAAAAATAACTGAGGACTAGACTCCTTACTGTTTTTTTCCAGCGGCAGGCCACCTCCTATACTTAAAAAATCAATATAAGGTCGTGGTGTGTTTTTTTTTTTTTTTGTGAGGCTTTCAAAAATGAGTTTTTGATGTGAAAACGACTCCAGGAAAAGCTCCTTTTTTTCTGAATTTTAGAAGTTTTTCGTTTCCTGTAGCATTTTTGATGTATTTTTGAAGATTCTTATTTTTTTTTTTTTACATTTTTCTTTGCCTTGGGCCAGTGCCTAGACTGGAACAGATTCCATCAGGAACCGCGACAAAGACGTTACATGCGCTTCCTTTTTAAAGGATTTTAAAACCCAAAGTGGGAAAAAAATTGCTCAAAACGCTTTAACCTATGAATAGCAAATAGTTTTTATAATAGAAGACATACTTCAAGGTTCTTTTTTTGCAGAATTTTTTTACGCTTTACTTTGCCCAAAACTCTGTGTGTGCTTTACCTAAAGGTTTATCCAGATGTCGGTATTTTTGAGAAAAATGGATCAATTCTTTGGATCAAAGTTTGGTCCAAGTGTTGTCAGCTTTTCTCGTACATGGAGAGAAAAAAATAAGTTTCTCCACTTTTTTCCTAATTTTGACAGTCCGTGAAAATTGGACCCAACTTGGATGTGATCCAATTTTATTTTATTTTTTTCATGGACGCACAGACTTGCACTGGCAATTTTGATCAAAATTGGACGTCTCCCATATATTTCGCGGACCACTTGGTCTGAGATCAAAGTTGGACATGTGCCCAGCCCCGCAGACTATCCCAGGTAGGCGTGCTATCCATGAAAACCACGTACAGCAAAATTCTGAAGTGTGATAGAGCCCTAAGTGGAGGTCGTTAAAGCCGCCAAACCCTCTATATAATAATACAAGATGGTGGCCCGATTCTAACGCATCGGGTATTCTAGAATATGCATGTCCACGTAGTATATTGCCCAGTCACGTAGTATATTGCCCAGCCACTTAGTATATTGCCCAGCCACGTAGTATATTGCCCAGCCACTTAGTATATTGCCCAGTCACGTAGTATATTGCCCAGTCACATAGTATATTGCCCAGTCACATAGTATATTGCCCAGCCACTTAGTATATTGCCCTGTCACGTAGTATATTGCCCAGCCACGTAGTATATTGCCCAGCCACGTAGTATATTGCCCAGTCACATAGTATATTGCCCAGTCACATAGTATATTGCCCAGCTACGTAGTATATTGCCCAGTTACGTAGTATATTGCCCAGTCACGTAGTATATTGCCCAGCCACGTAGTATATTGCCCAGTCATGTAGTATATTGCCCAGTCACGTAGTATATTGCCCAGCCACTTAGTATATTACCCAGTCACGTAGTATATTGCCCAGCTATGTAGTATATTGCCCAGCTATGTAGTATATTGCCCAGCCACGTAGTATATTGCCCAGCCACGTAGTATATTGCCCAGCCACGTAGTATACAGCACAGTCACGTAGTATATTGCCCAGTCACGTAGTATATTGCCCAGCCACGTAGTATATTGGCCAGCCACGTAGTATATTGCCCAGTCACGTAGTATATTGCCCAGTCACGTAGTATATTGCACAGCGACGTAGTATATTGCCCAGCCACGTAGTATATTGCCCAGCCACGTAGTATATTGCCCAGCCACGTAGTATATTGCACAGCGACGTAGTATATTGCCCAGTCACGTAGTATATTGCCCAGTCACATAGTATATTGCCCAGTCACGTAGTATATTGCCCAGTTACGTAGTATATTGCCCAGCCACGTAGTATATTGCCCAGTCATGTAGTATATTGCCCAGTCACGTAGTATATTGCCCAGCCACTTAGTATATTACCCAGTCACGTAGTATATTGCCCAGCCACGTAGTATATTGCCCAGCCACGTAGTATATTGCCCAGCCACGTAGTATATTGCCCAGCCACGTAGTATATTGCCCAGCCACGTAGTATACAGCACAGAGTCACGTAGTATATTGCCCAGTCACGTAGTATATTGCCCAGTCACGTAGTATATTGCCCAGTCACGTAGTACATTGCCCAGTCACGTAGTATATTGCACAGCGACGTAGTATACAGCACAGAGCCACGCGGTATCTAACACAGCCCATGTAGTATACAGCAGTGTGGGCACCATATCCCTGTTAAAAAATAAAAAATAAATAATTAAGATAAAAAATAGTTGTATACTCACCCCTGGGATCCACCGAAGCTCCGGCGATATGCGTTACTCGCGGCATAATGCGGTCCGTTACCGCCGACATTAACCCTGTGTGAGCGGTGACCGGAGGGGAGTATGCAGGCGCCGGGCAGTGACTGCGGGGAGGAAGGAGCGGCCATTTTCTTCCGGACTGTGCCCGTCTCTGATTGGTCGCGGCAAATCAGCGACTTGGATTTCCATGACACAGAGGCCGCGACCAATGAATATCCGTGACAGACAGACGGAAGTGACCCTTAGACAATTATATAGTAGATAATAAATTGTTCTTACCGGAACAATCGGAAACAGAACAAACTTGAATCGGAATCTTCACCCAATCGAGCAATTATTTAAAATTGTCCATTTTTATTGTTTTCTTCTCAACACTTATTCGTATATCAGACTTGTTAAGGGAGGTTTAATCTTGTATTTTTTTTTTTTATTTTGTATATATTTTTTTTTTTTAGTGTATGTTTTTTAATAGCAGTTTAGACATGTTATCGCTAGATTTGTCACAGACATAATTCCCATCTATCTTCGGGCACGGGGTAAACAAGAAAAATGGTTTAATGGCTCCATAAAAGGCACTCTATGCTGATAGCTGAGATTAGGCCTTTCAGTAATGGATTTTGGCGTGGGGGAAGGGCACCGGTTTGGCAGAGGTAAATGTACTGGAAGACAATCTGAGAAAGCCTCTGATATATGTCAAGTGCTTTCAGTCTTGTTTTCTTGTACAGGAAGACAGATTGAAGAGAAAAAAAGAAGCTTGCGACACCATTGTGCTTTTTCTATACGCGGGTCGTCCCCTTTAATCTGGAATTTGACCAAGTGCTACGTTATATGCACGTCGGTTATCGCTAAGCCAATTACTAGATAAGCGGGCTTCGCCGTAAAGTGTCGTGCTGCAAAGTTTTATGGTACCATAAAGTAAAATCATAGTTATTTTATGTTTTACACCTTCTGGCCTTCCGACCTAAAAAATGCTATTGTTTAAAAACGGGGAAACAAAGAAATGCAAAATAAAGAAGAAAAGAACATTTTATTTTTCGTAACTGATCAAATTTGCATCTAAGTTTCTCCTTAAAAATTCAAATTTGCTGGAATCCATATGTTGTTTTTTTGTGTTTGTTTTTTTTTTTTGGAGGGGATTTAATTTGCACAAATTTTTTATTCTTTTGATGATGTACAATAACAAATTGTATTGTGGTACCGTGTTAGCCAGAAAAATCGATGTGAATATTTTTCTGCCCAATGATGACAGAAGTATTCTAGGAGTGGTACCTTTATTGGCTAACCAGAAAATGTTTGCAGCTTTCAGAGCACAGAGGCTCCTTCTTCAGGTAAGATAAATCTTGCCTGAAGAAGGAGCCTCTGTGCTCTGAAAGCTGCAAACATATTATTTTCTGGTTAGCCAATAAAGGTATCACTCCTAGAATACTTCTGTCATCATTGGGCAGAAAAATATTCACATCGATTTATTCTTTTGATGAGTGGGAAGGAATCCTGCTCTTATGTCACCGCTACAGCTCTCCAGGCTTCCATTCTTCCTTCTGAGGTCTGATTGGTCCGATGTGGTCACCTGGGATGGGTACACCGCTCATGATGACTTGCGCCGCCCCTTTCCCCCATGTGACCACATGAGGCCAATCATTGGCCTCCAATTTAGCCTTCGTGCCGAAATAGATCAAGTAGATGAAGGAAGCGGTGGTGGAAAATGTGAGTATTTGGGTATGTGAACAAGGACCGTTTTTGGGCGTGAGTCTGCTTTAAAAATTATCTGAAAAATTGCTTAAAAATGGGGAAAGAAAAAGCGCTTTGAGGCATCTCCTGACGGAATCTGCACCTAACTAGGCCTTGGCCAATCAGTAGGCACTGGCCAATCAGTAGCTAACTAGGCACTAGCCAATCAGTAGCTAACTAGGCACTGGCCAATCAGTAGCTAACTAGGCACTGGCCAATCAGTAGCTAACTAGGCACTGGCCAATCAGTAGGCTGCAAAAAAAATTTCATTTGAAAACCGCAAACTCTTTAGGCATTTGAAAAATGTAATGTTTTTTGTCAAATAGAGAATTAATATTAAGATTTACTCATGACTCAGGTTCGGAGTTCTGCCTAGGTCAGATCCTCGGGGGCGGGTTCTCGTTATTTATTCTTGTTTATGTAGCTCCAGTAATGCCACAAGTATCATCATTACTGTCCCCATTGGGGCTCACAATCTAAATTCCTTGTCACTGTCTTTAAAGTTTGGGATGATATTGGAGAATCCGGAGAAATACATACAGTACAAACTCCTTGCAGATGTTGCTCTTGTTCAGGAAAAACCCAGAGAACCCAAAGGAAAATCCTTGCCATCAGAAGGAGAACATACAGACTCCTTGCAGATGTCGTCCTTGGCAGGAGTTCAACCCCAGAGCTGCAAAGTTCTAAGTTCTAAGCCCTGAGCTTCCGTGCTGTCTTGCCCCACCCCTGAGGTTCAGCACTAGGCATATAACACTGCATCCGTTTTACCTGGAGCTTTCCTTCAGGGATATCATTAATCCTTAACCCAAACTTGTCCAAATCATTCACTCTTGAGGCGAGACTGGAACATTACAGAGATTCTCTGTTGATACTTTCCCAAAATATTGCCCAAAACTGTCCCTTTTTAATGGTGAAATCCCAAGAAGCAATTTGTATTTTTTTTGTCTCCTTGATATCTGGACTGTGTCGATGTTGAATCTGCAGGATTGACATAATAGAAGTCATTTCAGCATCACTTCATCCTGACTCAGCATGTTACTGTAGTATCCCGGGCTGAGTGCTTCACAATCTCCAAACTTTAGACGATACAGCATAGTCCATAAACATTAAAGTGATTTTTTTTTTTTTTTTAAATACTCCTTATGGCATAGAAGCAAAATGTATATAGCAGGCAGCAGGCTGGAGCCGTGTTCAGCGAGTCTAATTTAATTAGTGTTGATCATGACTCCAGATGATGGTGATTTGATAAGGAATAATTTAGTACTTAACAGGCTTTTACATGCACCAACTCCATGTGGGAAGGTAAAGCAAGAAGCACAAAATAAGAACGTAGCTTTTTTTTTTATTTGTGAAAAGGCCAGTAAGCTGGAAGAAAGCCGAATAGCAGATGCAGAGACTTTTTTAATATATAGAGTTTTATACAAAACATCCTTTTTATTATTATTATTTTTTTTATTTCCAATTTTTTTTTTGGCTAGAAAATCAAATCAAATAAACCGCCTACATATTTTGCCTTTTTTCTTCCATGTCAACATTTAGAGCTGGCAGGGACATGAGAAATTAACATTCATTAGCAGCTCGTCCTTTATAATATAAGAAAATGTAATTATTATGTTTGTAATGATACTAATACATAAAATATTTCAATAAAAAATAAAATTAAATCATAATATATATATATTATTTTATGATTTAATTTTATTATTTGAAATATTTTATATATCAGTCGTATTAGTATTATTACAAACATAATAATTGCATGTGAAGGAACGACTCTTTAATGCTGGGTTTTTTTTTTGTTTTTTTTTTTTCATAACATTTTATGGACATTATAAATTGATTTCATACAAAAGTTTTCCAGTTTGTAGGGTCTTGGCAGGGTCTTTTGTGTCCTTCCCAGAGAGCTATTCTCTCGCTTTTTTTTTTTTGTCCGATTTTGGCCTGAAAAACGCAGAATAAAAATGGCCAAAATGTAACAAACAAAACCCTCCAGTAAAAATTATATAAAAAACTCTTGCAATTCATAAGTTTTTATATAATTTTATGGTATTTTTATTACATTTTTATGACATCATTTTTTTTTCAAAACTACACTGAAATAATTGTCCAATTGTTTTTTTTGCTTATCCGATGAATCCGTTGCATTTGTCATATATTATAACTTTTAATGTAGGCGATCTTTCATCAATGTTAAATCACATGAATATCTCTTTTCACTAAAAAAAACAAGTATAAAAGCTGCATAGTATTGCAAAAAAAAAAAAAAAAGACAACAAAACCCAGATTGAGTTTTCATATTGAACAATTAGCGCTGTATAATCCATATGGGAATTCTTGCCACAGGAAATGAAATAATCTAATCGTCCTCTTTGCTCTTCACTGACCACACTGGCAGAATTGACTAAATGCATATGAATGGTGGATAATCTTAATTGATATTGAATTGAGCACATGGTGAAAGAAAGTCATGTACTGCTCTGTTCAGGCATCGTATCCTATAAAGGAACCAGTCCGCCTTCTTGGAATTGTTTTCTAAGAACAATAACGTATATACCCTGTTTTTATACGTATTTACTTCCTCTTTATATTTTATATCTCATTATTTTTTTAATATTTACTCTTCTCTTTTTTTTTTTTGTGCCGGTTCTTCCCCCGCACCGGCTCTGCCGCTTTTTCCCCCGCACCGGCTCTGCCGGTTCTTGCCCCACGCACCGGCTCAGCCAGTTCTTTCCCCACGCACTGGCTCGGCCGGTTCTTCACCAACTCATGCTCCATTGTTTATGCTGCATGTTCCCTGTGCAGGCTTTTGTGCCTCCAATGCCATATTAAATAAACTCATCCTTATATTGTCTGTATCGATCCGTGCATTTGGCAGAGTCTCCTCCGCGCAGGCTCTGCCACATGCCCCCTCGCACTGGCTCGGCCGGTTCCTCCCCCGCACTGGCTCAGCCGGTTCTTCCCCCGCATTGGGTCTGCCGGTTCTTCCCCTGCACTGGCTCAGCCGCTTCTTCCCCTGCACTGGCTCAGCCGGTTCTTCCCCCGCATTGGGTCTGCCGGTTCTTCCCCTGCACTGGCTCAGCCGGTTCTTCCCCCGCATTGGGTCTGCCGGTTCTTCCCCTGCACTGGCTCAGCCGGTTCTTCCCCTGCACTGGCTCAGCCGGTTCTTCCCCTGCACTGGCTCAGCCGGTTCTTCCCCTGCACTGGCTCAGCCGGTTCTTCCCCTGCACTGTCTCTGCCGCTTCTTCCCCTGCACTGTCTCTGCCGCTTCTTCCCCTGCACTGGCTCAGCCGGTTCTTCCCCTGCACTGGCTCAGCCGGTTCTTCCCCTGCACTGGCTCAGCCGCTTCTTCCCCTGCACTGTCTCTGCCGCTTCTTCCCCTGCACTGGCTCAGCCGGTTCTTCCCCTGCACTGGCTCAGCCGGTTCTTCCCCTGCACTGGCTCAGCCGCTTCTTCCCCTGCACTGTCTCTGCCGCTTCTTCCCCTGCACTGGCTCAGCCGGTTCTTCCCCTGCACTGGCTCAGCTGGTTCTTCCCCTGCACTGGCTCTGCTGGTTCTTCCCCCGCACTGGCTCGGCTGGTTCTTCCCCTGCACTGGCTCAGCTGGTTCTTCCCCTGCACTGGCTCAGCTGGTTCTTCCCCTGCACTGGCACAGCTGGTTCTTCCCCTGCACTGGCTCTGCCGGTTCTTCCCCTGCACTGGCTCTGCCGGTTCTTCCCCTGCACTGGCTCTGCCGGTTCTTCCCCCGCACTGGCTCGGCCGGTTCTTCCCCCGCACTGGCTCGGCCGGTTCTTCCCCTGCACTGGCTCGACCGGTTCTTCCCCCGCACTGGCTCAGCCGGTTCTTCCCCAACTCATGCTCCATTGTTTCTGCTGCGTGTTCCCTGTGTAGGCTTTTGTGCCCCCCGTGCAGACTCTGCCATATTGGATACACTCGTATCCTTATATTGTCTGTATCGATCCGTGCATTTGGCTGTGTCTACTTAGACACAATTTCTTTGAAAACATAAGTACTACTCTTCCCTAGAGATCAGGGAGTGACAGGAGATCTGCACACAGAACCTTATCCCCTAGTATTTATTTAGGCATCCAGATTGTTAAACTGCTTGCTTTCTACTGATAATGAGATGACTGTGCCAATTCTGTCCCAGTCTATACAGCAAAGTTGAAAAGGAAATCTGTTGTGAAACAGTGAATATCCTAGGATAGGTGTGGCACATGTATGTGTATATATAATATATGTATGTGTACATTTAAGTGTGTATTTCTATGTCCACCTCTTCTTTTTGTATGTGTGTATATATTCGTCTGATAATATTCCAGCACATATAACTTCTAGCTACCGGTCAGTACAATGTTCTAATTGTTAACGATTCTTCTCTCCTAGTGGCTTTTCACGGTGTCCCTTTAAAAATTAAGAAAGAACCGCACAGCCCCTGCTCTGACCTGAACACCGCGTGTGGTCAAGAACAGCCATTTAAGTTCAGCTATGGAGAAAAGTGCCTGTACAATGTCAGGTAAGCGCTCGATACTGGAGACAGATGGCCGAGAAATCTGGTTAGTTTGACGTGTCTGGGATGTTCGACGAAAGCGGGAAACTTTTGAAGGACCTTTCGACGTTCTCTGATCGTTTTTCCACCATCGACCTTCCTCAAATTTTAATATATGCAGACTCCACCCCTATATAATATTTAGCATCTTATTATTAAATATTTTGTACACGTTGCAGTGCTGGGTGCTGCTATAAGAACCAATTGTAGTTGAAATCTCCTAAAAACTCTGGGAACCAACTGTGGTGCCCATCCCTATAAAACTAGCAATTTTAATATTCTATATTAAATATTTGCTTTTTTTTGTAAGATTCTTAGAAGTCACAGTCTATTCCCATGGATATTGTTCTAATTTTCATTTTACGGGTGGCTTTGTTTCTTGTCGTGTCCTTGTTCACAGACTTCTATTGGGTTTGTGTTTCTGCTAAGTTGCTTGAATTGATCGAATCTGCCGAAAATCTAATTTGCAAATTTACTCAAATTTTAGTAGATAAATACAAATTTTCACCGATTGCTGGCAAAAGTCGTTTACCAAAGCAATAAAAATATATTAGTCACCTTTCCGACCACCTGTACCACCACGGTATCTCCCTGGACTGTCCTCCGCTGGCTCCCTCTCTCTCCATTTGCGATCTTCTCCTCACTCTCTTACCTCTTCTCTGCCTTCGGCACTGACCAGACCTTATGCAACATCATGGCTCCATAAAAAAATCTGGCTGCCATTTTTCTCAATTTTAAAGGGAACCTGTCACCTGAATTTGGCGGGACAGGTTTGCGGTCATATGGGCGGGGTTTTCGGGTGTTTGATTCACCCTTTCCTTACCCGCTGGCTGCATGCTGGCTGCAATATTGTGTTGAAGTTCATGCTGTGTCCTCTGTAGTACACGCCTGCACAAGGCAATCTTGACTTGCGCACGCGCAGTATGCTTTGCCCAACTGCGGGCAAAGCCGAAAAGCATTTGTGCGCATGCGCCGGCGCACTATGTCCTGGAACACAGCGAAATACTTCCGGGACATAGTTCGCCGGCGCATGCGCTCTAAGGATTTTCGGCTTTGCCTGCACTTGGGCAAAGCATATTGCGCGTGCGCAAGGCAAGATTGCCTTGCGCAGGCGTGTACTTCGGAGGACACAGCATGAACTTCAACCCAATATTGCAGCCAGCATGCAGCCAGCAGGTAAGGAAAGGGTGAATCAAACACCCGAAAACCCCGCCCATATAACCGCAAACCTGTCCCGCCAAAATCAGGTGACAGGTTCCCTTTAAAGACCATTGGATCGGAAAAAAAATTGGATTCTATTGAATCCAAATTTTGGAGGGCAAATTTGTATCAATTTTGATCCGCTTTGAATCTATTTGCTCATTTCTACCATTGACTTTTCAGAAGAAGCCGGTTTGCAGTATAAAATATAGGAGATTCCTTCTCAGTCCATAATGAGATCGATGATCAATTTTTTGACTACCTTTTGACTCCATTAGACCATGCAGCCAAGTCCAAGTCAATGATAAACAGGACTAATGTGGCAGATCTCAAAATCGCCCAACATTTTAGTAAATAAATGATAAATGTGCAACCCCCCGGACACTGTCAGTTTGCTTAAAATGTAGGATGAGACTGATGGTGGATTTCAGGCTTCCCTTGACTCGGATAGACAATGCAGTGGGATTCACTTTATACATGTGCCAATATGGGACAGAGCTAAAAATCTGGTCATATTATATAAAATTATTGACAAATGTGCAAGACTTTTTGACTTCTGCAAACTTTAAAAAAAAAAAGTTTGAAAAAAAAAAATAAAAATAAAAAAGTAAAATATTTTTAATAATCTTTAATGAAGGCGCAGACTTCTGTTTATTGAGTCTACTAGAGCAGATGAATTTACAATCAGCGTCTAAAAATATTAAGACACCTTTGTAATTTACGGGTCTGTGTAGATGGCACTTATGTAATTTATGGGGCTGTTTTGGGGCCTCTTGGCTCTACGATCCCTGTAGATGAAAAATAATGCTTTTCAGCAGAAGTGTTTACACGCAGATTTTTAACCTTTGCTTTTTTTTTCCCTTACTGTAATGCATTTTTGTTTAGCATAGACGAGACAGGCTTTTAAAGTGATTTACATTGCTGCGCTCGTCCGGCGGTGAGTGTATTGTGACTCGTAGGTAGGCGACATAGGCGATCACATGATTCTCCTTCAGCTTCTATGTAAATATGTCTAATGTAGCAAGGACATCTGTTACATTGTAGCCTGGAAAGGTCGCTTCATTCTCCCTTCTTCCAAAAATTAAAAATCCCTGGAAAAGTTTTAGTCTTTGAGTTGGACCCATCCTCTTGTCAACCAACTGTCCCAGAACTTTTTTTTTTTTTGCTGATGCTGATCCCCAAGGTGTCTTATCATCGGGTCAACTATCAATCTTCTGTAATCTGTGTGCAAGTTCCGTTTTCTTGCAGTGCCTCTACAGGTGAAATGAGGTATTGCATTGATCTCATATGAAAATGTAAGGACTTGCTGGGTTCTTCAGTGCTAGAGACAGGTTTTTTGCAACATTACCACTCTAAATAAAAAAAGGTCTTCTTCATCTATTCAACCAGAGCTTTAGGATTTGATATATGTTCTCTTAAAGGAGTTGTCCAGGATAAAAAAAAAAGCCAGGCTTCTACAGGTTGAGTATGGTATTGCCACTCTACTTGATTAAAGTGAGCTGCAATAGCACGCACAAGCTCTAAACAAGGGTGGCACTGGTTTTTGGAAGAAAGCAGCCATGTTTTTCTAATTCTGGACATTTTTTTTTTTTAAATACAATCCTTTTAATGGCAAGCCTAGTTATATAAAGGCAAATCTCTCCATCTCCCAAATCAATGCATCGGATGGCAGATTTTCTGAGTGAAGCCTCCTCTTAGTCGAGTTCTTACCTCCATATTAGCTAGAATTCAGATTAGCAATGTGTGGATTCCATCTGAAGATAGAGAAAGCTGAGCTCTAACTCCTGTAGAAGCTGCAACCGTGGCTGCGTTTATCTTCTGCTTTAGAAAACCTAAAAATATCCAAAAGTTGTACAAATAGCAGTTATTACTGAGGAGTCCTTTTATTACCTGCACATTTTGGTATTTTGGCTCTCCTCGAGTAGCGACTAGCGAGCATAATGGAAGTGAGTGTGAAACTCGAGCATTTTTCCAGAGGACAGTTTCATTTTAGTGGAAAAAATCTCTCGATCTCTCTTCCCTCTCGATCTCTTTTCTCCCTCTGATCTCTCTCTGATGTCTCTTCTCTCTCTGATGTATCTTCTCTCTGATCTCTCTTCCCTCTCGATCTCTCTTCTCTTCTCTCTTGATCTCTCTCTTCTCTCTCGATCTCTCTTCTCTCCCTCTCGATCTCTCCTCCCTCTTGATCTCTCTTCTCTTCTCTCTTGATCTCTCCTCCCTCTCGATCTCTCTTCTCTTCTCTCTTGATCTCTCTTCTCTCTCGATCTCTCTTCTCTCCCTCTCGATCTCTATTCTCTCCCTCTCGATCTCTATTCTCTCCCTCTCGATCTCTCTCTCTTCTCTCCCTCTCGATCTCTCTCTCTCTTCTCTCCCTCTCGATCTCTCTCTCTCTTCTCTCCCTCTCGATCTCTCTCTCTCTCTTCTCTCCCTCTCGATCTCTCTCTTTCTTCTCTCCCTCTCGATCTCTCTTCTCTCCCTCTCGATCTCTCTCTCTTCTCTCCCTCTCGATCTCTCTCTCTCCTCTCCCTCTCGATCTCTCTTCTCTCTCTCTGATGTCTCTTCCCTCTCGATCTCTTTTCTCTTCTCTCTTGATCTCTCTTCTCTCTCTCTCTGATCTCTCTTTTCTCCCTCTTGATCTCTCTATTCTCCCTCTCGATCTCTCTCTTCTCTCCCTCTCGATCTCTCTTCTCTCTCTCTGATGTCTCTTCCCTCTCGATCTCTTTTCTCTTCTCTCTTGATCTCTCTTCTCTCTCTCTCTGATCTCTCTTCTCTCCCTCTCGATCTCTCTCTCTCTCTCTTCTCTCCCTCTCGATCTGTCTCTCTCTTCTCTCCCTCTCGATCTGTCTCTCTCTTCTCTCCCTCTCGATCTCTCTCTCTTCTCTCCCTCTCGATCTCTCTCTCTCTTCTCTCCCTCTCGATCTCTCTCTCTCTTCTCTCCCTCTCGATCTCTCTTCTCTCCCTCTCGATCTCTCTCTTCTCTCCCTCTCGATCTCTCTCTTCTCTCCCTCTCGATCTCTCTCTCTCCTCTCCCTCTCGATCTCTCTTCTCTCTCTCTGATGTCTCTTCCCTCTCGATCTCTTTTCTCTTCTCTCTTGATCTCTCTTCTCTCTCTCTCTGATCTCTCTTTTCTCCCTCTCGATCTCTCTATTCTCCCTCTCGATCTCTCTCTTCTCTCCCTCTCGATCTCTCTTCTCTCTCTCTGATGTCTCTTTTCTCCCTCTCGATCTCTCTATTCTCCCTCTCTGATCTCTCTTCTCTCTCTCTCTAGATCTCTCTTCTCTCTCTCTCTGATCTCTCTTCTCTCCCTCTCTGATCTCTCTTCTCTCTCTCTCTGATCTCTCTTTTCTCCCTCTCGATCTCTCTATTCTCCCTCTCTGATCTCTCTTCTCTCCCTCTCGATCTCTCTCTCTTCTCTCCCTCTCGATCTCTCTCTCTTCTCTCCCTCTCGATCTCTTTTCTCTTCTCTCTTGATCTCTCTTCTCTCTCTCTCTGATCTCTCTTTTCTCCCTCTCGATCTCTCTATTCTCCCTCTCTGATCTCTCTTCTCTCTCTCTCTAGATCTCTCTTCTCTCTCTCTCTGATCTCTCTTCTCTCCCTCTCTGATCTCTCTTCTCTCTCTCTCTGATCTCTCTTTTCTCCCTCTCGATCTCTCTATTCTCCCTCTCTGATCTCTCTTCTCTCTCTCTCGATCTCTCTTCTCTCTCAATCGAGGTATGGAGCAGTGCCGAGCATGCTCGCCCATCACTACATGCTTTCAGTTTCCTGTGTTACATGTTTGTAGAAAGAACTGATATTTATTGAAAGTAAATAATAGTGGATCTATATTTCCTTTCTAGTGCCTATGATCAGAAACCACAAGTTGGAATGAGGCCCTCTAACCCCCCAACCCCATCAAGCACTCCAGTGTCCCCACTACATCATGCATCACCGAACACAGCACAGAATCCTAAAGCAGAACGTCTTTTTCCTACACATCTTCCACCATCCCAGCCGATCCCAGACAGCACCTACACAATGGACCATAGGTAAGTCACTGTTTGGCTCGCAGAGAGCACCGACTTTACCATTCAAGAATTGTGAGAGTCTCTAAGGTTCTTAAAGGGGCTATTTCCGATGCTGCTAAGGGCTGATGCCTTTGGGTCCCTCTACTGGCAGCTGCTTTTGACATAGAAGCCTTGGCCTGCCTCTCATTTCCCTTCCCGCGGCAATGACATGAGATAGATAGTATTATAAGGCAGCCATACATAAAGAGTGCAGAGATGCTTTGAGTCCACTAGAACAGAAACTTCTCATAGAACAATATTGTTCTGGCTCTATGATATGAGCTGCCCACCAGGGTAGCAGGGTACTCGGTACCGGGTCCGATCTTAAAGGGGATGTCATGGTGTCTGCGACTCGGTCCGTGGCCTTTGGACTCAATTAAAGGGGGATGGTCTTTTAAGGGAAAACAATGTTTATAAGTCTGTCGTGACGCCACCTGTGGTGTTCGGTCATTAGTGGGACCGACACTGCGTTAAAGGGGTCCTGTGGGGGATGTTATTGCTGCACTGATGGTACACTTCCCACAGGTGAAGTGGGGTCCCCAGGGATCCTAAGGTATATGGTGGTGATGACAGTTGCTGGTAAATAAGTAAAGGACACAAGTTATAAGTCTTTACCTGGTTTATTGTAGCTGGCAGGCCACAGTCCTGGGTACCAGGCCCGTGAGCCTTTCCAACTAGCGCTTGCTAAAGTGAAGTCCCTGCTGCCTGAAGCTTCCTGCAGAATCCTCTATTCTCCCTGTTCTGAGACAGGTACCTGGGCAGCTTGAGCCTTTTTACAGGGACTCTATCATGCCCCGGGCTCCTAGGTGCTGCTGCGTCTCAGGCGTTGTGTGGGCCAATACATAAAGCTCTGAGCCCTCCGGTTCTGCCAAGTGTCGTACAGTTCCACTAAGGCCTCAGACTCCCGGTACTCGGTACTGCGCTTCGGTTCTGAGGGTGCCCGGTCACAGTTCCCCTCTGAGCCCTGTTTCACTCCTTTGTTCCTTCCCTTCCGGCTCCTCCACATTCAACCCCTCAGGTCTTCCTCCTTCCAGAGGCTGCAGGTCCCTCTTGGCTGCCAGGCCTTTCTGTCTGCAATCAGTTCCAGACTTCCTTCTACTTCAGTGTCTCTGCCAGACTAACCTCACTGGTCTCCTGGGACCAACTGACTCGCTCCTCCTCCAAACCAGGATCTTTATCCAGGGAAGCTGTCCTAAAACAGGGTTTTGAGCTCCCCCTCCTGGCCTGGATTTGGAAGGTGTTGTGTGTGTGCTAAGCTGCTAAGGGAATCACACTTGTCTCCAGGCATAGCACTACCTTCCCCGAGAGGAAGGCAGCACTACTGTGGTACCCGAACTCCTGGGGTGCCACAGACACATAATCTAATAAATTAATAGGGTATATGAAAAAGGTGGCGTTCATGAGACAGCCCCTTCAGTATAGGTTACTGCCCGGTGATCTCAGCTGAAAAGAATTTTAAGCGACTTGTATGAAGACAGTGACTTAAAGGGGTTGTCTTCTAAGAGTTAGTTATAAGTTGGAGGAGGTCAAGGTGAGCACCAATGAGTCACTCAATAACATATTGAAATGAAAGACTAAGGAAGTAAATGGAAGTTTGCTGCATTTCTTAATGGGCCTAAAAAATAAGCTCATTACATTGTGTCCCCAAGCGATGTGCTGCAATCTGCTCAAGAACCTCGTAGCAATCGTGTAATTCCTCTGCAGCACCACCGCTGGTGAAATGAGGCATTACATGGTGTCCACTAAAATTAATGTTTTCGAGCATTGCTGGGTCCTCCAGAGAGAGTAGACGCTCTTTGTAGACGCTCTCTACTGTGTCATTTGTTCTGATCCTTAATGGAGGACTTTACTCCATCAGATACATGTTGGTGGGATCGAGCAAAGACACTTTTTGGTGTATACTCATGAACGGAGTTGTTTTAGCAATCATAACCCAGTAAAGTAAAGTGAGCTCTCTGTATACAAACCCGGGCTCTCATTGGTGATTCCTTATCCCTATAGTCTTACACAAGCATGGAAATTCCACATCTATTTTGTATATTGGTTTTGCATTGCAAATGTTCCTATCGTGGAGTAAAATGCAACTATGCCGTTCACTAATGGTTTTGAATCACCTTGGCTGGATGCGGCTCACGCCGATGTCAAGCCCGTAGAAAAAAAAACAAAAAAACATAACATCGCTCCCGATCTCTTGATTTGTTGCAGCCTCTTATCCCCGTCCATAAATCCACCTTCCTCTTGTGACCTTCAATGAATAGCGCTGAGGAATCACTTTGATTATCTCACATTGCACCTTTAAAATACAATCACACAATTAACCTTTGGCTGCCGTTCCTCTATAGTTTCATTCCTTCCTTTTACATAAAAGAAAAAAAATGGATTTGTTTTATAATAACTAATAAAAAATTGGATTTAGAATTTAAGGAGTGTCTCCGGAGCTGGCAATAGCGGAGCCAAAAATATGTGCTAATTGCTTTTATGTGTGTGTTTTTTTTTTTTATAAATCATTTTACAGGTGGAACTTTTTAAACAAATTTTATGTGCCTTCATGTTTCATGACTTTGCTTTGTTTTTGTCTAACACTGGGTAGGGTAGAACGGCGCACACATATAAACAAAAGCCGGGTATGGCATCCAAGCATCATGCAGGAGAAAACGTATGCTGGGAGAGCCAAACCTAAAACCAAAATCTCCAGATCCTATTGTTTGATCCTATTGCCCTTTCGGACCCATATAGCTAATCCCAAACTTATTCTAGGCAACAAGGATCCAAAGACTGAAATATAGAATCATAGTTTGTTTTTTTGGAAGGCTAGTGGCCCAAACCAAGCTCTTAAGATGCGCCAACGACTATTTTCTCCAATCCCCTCCCCCAATTTACAGGTCAAGAAGACCAGCCAATTCGTGGTGAGGCTTCATCTCTTAACAGAACGATGGGATTGAATATGTTAAAACCAACCCTGTCCAATCCTCGGTACTTGGATTTCTTCCATTGAGTGACATTTGGGAGGCCCCTACAGACTCTTTAATCCAGCTTGTGGCAGAATACAGAATAAAGGCTGTCATACACATCGAATAGTTGTTGTCGAAACTCCTTTAAAAAACTTGTATTTTCTCTCTCTCTCGAGAGAGAGAGAGAGAGAGCGAGAGAGATTCCTGGTTGGGTTGGAGGAAGCTCGGGAGGTCCCAATATCAGAAAGACTATGGGTGCGCTGGGCTGACTTTAGTCTAATGGAGATCTTTAAGGATCATAAACTTATGCAATGATTTGGAAGCCTTCTCCTTCCTTTTGTGCCCAAAGCATTTCATCCAATAATTAGGTGGTCTTCTGCATGACGTTTTGAGCCCTGCCCTTTTGGCCACAAGAAAACCCACAAAACCTTGTATTAGCTCTTTGTGGTCAATATCCTGAAACCATATACTGTATATTCAAGCTTGATAGACCTTCCCCAATAAAGGTGACCAAACTCTTAGATACTGTGCTCTGAAGAGGCTGAAAAAAAAACAGTACATGAATTGAATGCCGGCTAAACGATAATTTGTAGACCTGTTTCTAAGTTAGTTTTAATTTTTGTAATTTTTGTAATAATTAGTTTCTATTCTCTTATTTTTTTCCAAACCAGGTTTCGTCGGCAGCTCTCAGAACCGTGCAATTCGTTTCCACCGCTTCCTACGTTGCCAAGGGAAGGCCGACCTGTCTACCAACGACAAATGTCTGAGCCAAGCATCCAGTTCCCTCCTCAAGGATTTAAGCAAGAATATCATGATCCGGTGTATGAACACAGCACTATGGTGGGCAATGCCCCCAACCAGAACTTCCCTCCACCTCTTATGATTAAGCAGGAACCTAGAGATTTTGCTTACGACTCAGGTAAATATCCATGTTGTATTTTTTTTTTGCTTACTGTCCACTTTTTGTTGAAGTTCTTAGTTTTGACAATGCTTAAGATATTGAGTTATCCTCTGGTTGGCCAGTCCATCCTGTTATGCATTTTCTGATTTACATTTTGGTAAAATTAATATTAGATGGGTATTAGAGTGATGGACCAGCCTGTCCCAAGGCGGGAACATCTCCAAGATAAAATGACGTGATTCGTTGTATCTGGGGGTGGAGGAGTTGTGTATAATAAATATGGACCTAACCAAAACTCAAGTATCATAACCTTAAAATCTTCTTCAAAACACTTATCAGGCCATCGTGGCAAAGTCTGTAGAATACTAAGATGAGTGTTCATAGGAAATGTGAAGGTGTAGATTTTTCATATCTATCTGGACAAAAAAATTGCCTCCAGTAACAAGTGCAACCACATTTCCCACCAGAAGTTTAAAAGTGAGCATAATAGCTGGATGTCTACATTTACACGTAACCCAACCATGCACAAAGCCTCTCCTACAACTCTCACTTGAAGGATTTAGTTCAGGGGTCAAGCAGTTGATTAGATGATCTGACTATTGGTCTTCCTGATGCATCTCCCACCATCGAGTTGACTTCTCTGGTGGAGACATGACCGTTCGTCTAAGTAACAGTTTAAGAAAGTTCGCTATCTAAACTTTTTCGGAAAAAAAAAATAGTATTTGGCCAAATGTATGCTAATTTTAAAGCTGGATTGACATTGAGGCTTGGGAACCAGTCATTTCCCGAAAGGCTTTATCTCAAGGCTAAATTATTTTCCACCTGGGTTAGCAAAACATGTCTGATTTCTTCAAAAAATCAGTGTGAGTCCTATTTTCAGGTGGTGTGTAATATTGATGCTGAGCCTTGTTTGCCTTAATTTAGTTGAGTTGTAATACCAGACTCGATCTTTGGACTGGCGCGCCTTCTGGGGAAAAAGAAGCCATGTTTTCTGTCTTCTATGTACTGTCCTTGTTATGGGCCTCTGGCCACTTTTGTCCCATCTTCCATTCACTAAGCCTCATGTCGTCATTAATGTGTGTTATACTTCAACCGGTCATTTTTGAGGAGCGCTACACCTTGCCACATGCTGTGGCAACACATTATTGACTTGCATCACGTCCCGTATGATGGTGTAGGCCCTATTGAATTAAAGACCTAGTCGAAAATTACCGAAGGCCGAGAGTAAGGACAGATGATGGAAGAACCAATTGTAGGAGCAAAGGCGGTGGGACAGGAAAAAGAAGGGCCAAGGAGCGGTGAATATCGTCAGAATTTTTGTTTTTCTAAACTCCTCTTCCTGGCAACCTATAATCCAGAAGAAAATGATTCCAACTGACATTTCCCTGAATTTATTTAGTCGAAAGCAAATAGCAACAAAATTGGATTTTGGTGAATCCGAATACTTTTGCAAAGCCGAGGCAAATTTGATTAATTTGTAGGAAAAATAAGCTTATGAGCAAAATTTACTCAGCATGTACAAAGGCCACAATGAAAAAAATATAAATAAAAAAATAAAATAAAAAAAAATACTGACTCAGTTGCTCAAGCTTTGCTTAATAAACACGTATCATTGAGATCAAGAGTTACAGTAAGTGCTACTGTCTGGTTATTTGATTTGAGAATTGCGCAGTCTGGATTTCCTCTCTATGCATTAGGAGGGGTCACGGGAACGCAGGCTGCCTTTTAAATCCGTAATGGAAGTTCTGGAGATGGTCTTAAACCAATCCAATAGGTTTTAGCCATGACTGATTGATCTCCAGGGGGGCTGCCTTTTGTAAGCGCTGTCTTACATGAATGGTCTTTGTATCGCTCAGAGCTTCATTCATAAAGTCGACGACGAGAGGTCGTGGGCTAAAAAAGAAAAAAAAAAAAATCTCGGGAGTCCGTTCAATAATCTTGAGCTGGAAGGTTTAAAGTTCCATCAGCTGTTCTGCTTGCCAGATAACTTCCAGCCATGATTAATGCTCGCTGACTGTGCCAATATGTTATATGACTCTACTTTATGGGCTCCGTGTGTCCCGGATATACACAGATGTAGAGAGCTGTATTCTCAACTGTGAAAGATTAAGAAAGAAATACTCTGTTGTGAATTCCATTCAACTTTTTCTTACTTTTTTTTTTTTCTCTCTGCCTTGCCGGTATTGTGGGAAACCTAGCACACATGCAGAAATCTCTGTGACTGGGCCATTCATCTAAATGATGCTTGCAGATATCTATGTTGGAAATCTACGAAAATCCCCTTTTAATTGGGCGGGGGAGGTAGATATGGACACAAGTATATCAACATTAATTAAAAGGATTTTCTGGAAACTAACAACTTTTTATTAATTCTACAGAAAGGGAAAAAATAAGTCATAGTGACCATACCAAACCCCCACCGAACCGTTTCTGATCTCCGCTGCTCCCACTTCCGAGGCTGGTCTCCGTACTGCCTGCACTGTCACAGACGCACATGGGATCGCTGCATTGGTGACCAACTCATCACCGCTATAGCCAGTGATTGGCTGCAGAGGTCACTCGTTCCTGAGCAAGGAAGTACAGAGTTCAGCAAAGAATTTAGGAAGCATTGGAATGGGCTTGGCAGGGACTGGCAATGGAAGCATAACTATGGTTTCAGATAATCATTTTAATGGGCAAATCTAGATGGGCAAAGATTGAGGGTTTACTTCTGATGACCATGTTCTACGCCCTATTAAAAAAAAAATATATATATATATATATACATATATACATCTGTATTGTATTTATCTCTATCTATATATCTATATATAATGGATGGATATATATATATTATATTTATTAGATAGATATTATAGTATGTACAGGGTACAAGTGCTTTTCTTTTTTTTTATTCTGGGCTCCCGATCCCCCAATTCACCCAGTTGTATAGTAGTTTTGGCCACTGATAGGTGAATAGGTGAAGTTTTAGGGTCTGGGTGGATTTATCATCTGGTTTAATAACTGTCTGCACTTAGCTCCCCCTAGTGGGCATTGCAGGCAGGTAATGTTTTATATTTTAACTTTTTTGCAAAACTGAGGAATCCCCTGTGCTTTTTGCTCAGGTGTGGTGCTCTTTCTAAAAGAAAATGGCTTACTTTTTATGACCCTGGTAAATGACTTTAGGCAAAGAACCCATCCTCCTCATCATCTAGATGTTTTTTTTTCCCCTCTTCTGCATTGGTTGCTGTTTTCCGCATTTGTCAGCCGCGGTGGATCGCTTCCATGTGTAAATACTTTTTGCAGGGAAGCGCTCTTCGGCAAAAGTGCGCATAATTTGACCTTACCGTTATGAAGCGTAGGCTTGTTTTTATTTTCGTAACTTCATGTACTTGCTTTCATTTTGCCTTAATTAGTTTCTTGGCAAGTCTCCTCCAGCAACGCTCTTTTCATTTTCAAGTATCTCATAATAATTGTTTTTATTCAATATCTTTGAAAAGATGCAAACACAACGCCAGCGAAGTTTAATTGTATTGTATTCTAGCATTTTGTGTTTAATTTTTACTTATTTTTCTGCTTTGTGTTTTTTTTTTTAATTGTTTGCTTATTTTATGCATTTCTTTTCTTTAGAACTTTATATAAGATATCAACATCATCATCATCATCATGATCATTTTAATGTATTAAAAATAAATACGATGATGTTATTTATTTTTTAAACTGGGGCTGCTATAGACTTTCACATGCTCATAAACCTTTTCAGCAGGCTCATTGTCATCAGAGGCAGGATTACAAGGACAGGTAACACCGCCATACAAAGCTGATAACACAGAATCCACCAATCACTATAGGCCATGTTGCAGCTTCTCCTGCTACTCTCCCTTCATAATGACTTTTGCACACGCTCATTAGATGCTTCAATACAATTACCGTATTTTCCGGCATATAAGACGACTTATTAACCCCTGAAAATTTTCTCAAAAGTCGGGGGTCATCTTATACGCCGGGTACGGCGTGTGCAGGGAGCGATCCTGGATGGTTTCCAGGGTCTGGAGGAAAGGAGACGCTCCTTCAGGCCCTGGGATCCATATTAATGTAAAAAAATATAAAAATAAAAAATATGGATATACTCACCCCTCCGACGGCCCCCGGCTCTCAGCGGTGCAAGCGGCGGCCTCCGTTCCTAAGGATGCATTGAGCGTAGGACCTGGACTAATTTTCCAGTGTGAAAATTTGCAAGATTTCATTTTTTAACATATTTTAAAATATTTATAAATATAGCCATGACGGAAAGTGTTGGCATCATTGAAATTGTTTCAGAAAGTGAAGTATTTCTCCCAGAAAATTATTGCAGTTACACACGTTTTGTTATACACAGGTTTATTTTCTTTGTGTATATTGGAACAACACAAAACCAGAGAAAAAATGGCAAATTGGACATAATTTCACACAAAACCCCAATAATGGGCCGGACAAAATTGTTGGCACACTCTATTTAATATTTGGTTACACACCCTTTGGAATAAATAACTGCAATCAGTCTGTTCCTATAACTACCAACAAGCTTCTTATACCTCTCAACCGAAATTTTGGGCGACTCTTCTTTTGCTCTATTTGAAGGCGTCTTCTCCCAACAGCAATTCTAAGATCTCTCCACAGATGTTCAATGGGATTTAGATCCGGACTCATTGCTGCCACTTCACAACTCTCCAGCGATTTGTTTCCATTCATTTCTGGGGTCTTCTTGAACTATGTTTGTGGTCAGTGTCCTGCTGGAAGACCCATGGCCTAGGACACAAACCCAGCTTTCTGACACTGGGCGCTACATTACCACCCTTTGGTAATCTTCAGCTTTTATGATGCCTTGCTCATAGTCAAGGCTCTTAGGGTCAGAGGCAGTGAAACAACCCTCAAAACATCTTTGAACTTCCACCATATTTGACTGTAGGTACAGTGTTCTTTTCTTTGTATGTAGAAAAGCCGCGGAGACACCATCACGTGTTTCTCAACGCAAGCAATAAATAGCCAGGTCTTTCACCGGGAAGGAACAACCATGGGAAGGGCAGCATCCAAAAAGGAAAACCACCTATGCCAAAACATGGTATCCATCCACAGACAGCTGTTTCGGGGTATATATATTTTCTTTGTAGACCTCATTCCGTTTTGGTAAACAGTAGAATGATGTTCTTTACCAAAAAACTCTATTTTGCTTTCATCTGTCCAGAAGATGCTTTCCCAGAAGGATTTTGGCTTAGTCGCATACATTTTGGCAAACTGCATTGTAGCTTTTTTAAGTTTGTGTCAGCAGCGGGGGTCCTTCTGGGTCTCCTACCATAGCGTTTCATTTCATTCAAATGTTGCTGGATAATTCACACTGACATTGATGCACCCTGAGCCTGAAGGACAGCTTGACTTTCTTGGGGACTTGATTGGGACTTATCCACCATCCGGACTGTCCTACGTTGCAACCTGTCATCAATTTTTCTCTGTCGTCCAGGGAGATTAGCTACAGTGGCATGAGTTTTAAACTTCTCGATTATGTTACACACCGTGGACAAAGGAACATCAAGCTCTATAGAGACGGACTTGTAATCTTGAGATTGTTGATATTTTTAAACAATTTTGGTTCTCAAGTCCTCAGACCATTCTCTTCTCCTCTTTCTGTTCTCCATGCTTAGTGTGGCACACACAGACACACAATTCACAGATTAAGTCAACGTCTCTCCTTTTTTTCTGGTTTCAGGTGTGATTTTCATATTACACACCACACCTGTTACTTGCCACAGGGGAGTGTGAACGAGCATCACATGCTTGAAACAAATTTATTTACCCACAATTTTTGAAAGGTGCCAAGGACCATTTTGGGGGTTTTGTGTAAAATTATGTCCACTTTCTTTTCTGTGTGTTTTTTGTGGAATTAAAGGAATTAAACATGTGTATTACAAAACGTGTATCCTCAATAACTTTCTGGGAGAAATACTTCATTTTCTGTAACAACTTCAAGGGTGCCAACGCTTTTGGACAATTATTTACATTCTAACGGGACAATTGTTTGGGAGGCCTTGCACCCACTGCTTTTCCCATGGTACTGTTCCATTTTTCCTCGATGGATAGAATAAAATCCTGATTTAGGCAATAGGTCATTGTGACGATGGCTTCCCTTTAAGCCAGGCTCTGCTTTGCTTATGCACAGTCCTAGATAATCACATTATCTGCTGACTATAAAATATGTGATGAAGTCTATTCACGCTAATCTGTTTTTTTTCTTTTTTCCATCCGATGAAGAGTTGGAGCCGAGATGGTCTCATGGAATTACATTTATTTAGCTTTAGTCATGTCTTAATCAGGGAGCGAGATACAATTAGTCTTCAGCGTTTTCTAATTGTTTGCTTTGAACTCACCCTGTTTAACCAGTGCAAATAGTTCTGTGTTTTGTATCAACATTTCGTACAGTTTGAAACTGTAAATGCTAAATTTCATTGATGTGACTGGTTATTAGATAAGGTAGAAATGGAAGCAGCCGGCAATTTAATTAGCTACTATTTTTCTGAGCAAGTCATTACTTTGATGAACCTCAGAGCAATGTTTATGGCTCCTAATTAACCATGTTAGTCATTTGATTGAATAATCACTTTAGAAATGTTTCTGCAATTTGATTATGCCCTGACCCGCTCTTAGAGTCACAAATTAACAGTTAGACCTTTCGAGACTCTGGAGGATTCTGGGATTTATTTTTTTTTAAGGCTGGTTTCACATTTGCATTTTTTTTTTTTGCGGTGAAAAATGCAAAAAAACATGCGTTTTTTCCCTATATTTAACATTAAAAACGCATGCGTTTTTTTGCATGCGTTTTGACGCGTTTTTGCAACGCATGCGTTTTTTCTCTGCATGCGTGGTGTTGCAGAAATGCAACATGTAGTAATTTTTGCGGTGTTTTTTTGCCGCAAAAAAAACGCATGCGTTTTTTCACGGCAAAAACACCTATTGATGTCTATGTAAACGCATGCGTTTTTAAGCACATGCGTTTGCGTTAAAAACGCATGCGTTTTTATAAAAAAAACAAAACACACTGATATGCCACCCCCCACCATAAAGGTGATAAAGGGATCCTAACCCTAAAGGGATCCTAACCCTAAAGGGATCCTAACCTTATCCCTAACCCTAAAGGGATCCTAACCCTACCCCTAACCCTAACCATAACCCTAAAGGGATCCTAACCCTACCCCTAACCCTAATCCCTTTAGGGTTAGGGTTAGGATCCCCTTAGGCTTAGGGGTAGGGTTAGGGTTAGGATCCCTTTAGGGTTAGGGTTATGATCCCTAGCCCTACCCCTAACCCTAACTATTTCTGTTTATAGTGGGTTTTTTACTTTATTTTGATGATTGGCAGCTGTCACACATTTCTCAGCATGCGTTTAAAAAACGCAAACGCATGAAAAAACGCATGTAAACGCGTCAAAACGCCGCGTTTTTTTCACCACATGCAAAAACGCATGCGTCAAAAAAACGCCGCGTTTGCACGCGTTTACACACATTTTTTCACCATGCTTTTTTTTTTTTTAAACGCATGCGTTTTGAAACGCAAGTGTGAAACCAGCCTAAAAACATGATATTGCCTTGGTATTATAAGACCCCATAAGTCCAAAATATTCTATTAAATGGGACCCTCATTTTTTTTTTTTTTTTAAATCAAAGACTTGCCCATGTTTTTTTTACAACTAACCCATTGATTTAAATAAAAATGGTGTAATACCACATTTTGCCTGTGGTGCCGCTGTGGGAAAATTGTGCTCTTATTAGTTAATCCCCCCCCCATGGATTACACTGATTGCTGAGAGGTGAAACAGGAAAACTTTTTATAAGTTAATTTTTATGGGATGAAAAAAGAGATTTGCTCATGTATTACATGGACAGTCCATTGATTTTATAAAAATAATATGTAATACTTTATTTCTCCTGCGGGGGCACTGCAGGAAAACTGAACAGTTATTGTCAACGTTCCCCATAGATCACGCCGATCAGTCTGAGCAATAGAAAAAATGAATAGCAGCCAATGTCCAGGGAATCCTTTTAGTATAAGTTTGCACTCAAGTGCTTGTTCACACATTGCATTTTTGCTTTTTTTTTTTGCTGTGAAAAAAGCAGCGTTTTACTGTAACAGCATAGTGAATGAGATTTTTTGCTTGCAGATTTCAAGCGGTTTCAAATCTACAGCATGTCAAATCTTTCAGCATTTTTACAGCATTTTTTTTTACCCATTCAAATAAATAGGAAAAAATGCTATTTTTGGTGCAGAAATGTCTGATGCAAATACTTAAAGGGAACCTGTCACCCCAAAATCATATATGAGCTGCGGCCACTGGCAGCAGGGCCTTATCTACAGCATTCTGTAATGCATTCTGTGATGCTGTAGATAAGCCCCCATGTAACCTGAAAGGTAAGAAAAGCAGGTTATATTATATTCAACCAGGGGCGGTCCCGGTTCGTTTTGGGTCCGATGGGCGTTGCGGTCCGGGGCCTCCCATCTTCATACAATGACGTCTTCTTCTTGTCTTCCTGCCACGGTTCCGGCACAGGCGAACTTTGTCTGTCCTGTTGAGGGCAGAGCAAAGTACTGCATTGCGCAGGCGTTTGGCCTCTCTGACCTTTCCCGTCGCCAGTGCACATTCCCTAGGTCAGTGTCGGACTTTGCTGCCAAGGGTCTACAGTAACACAGAATCTAAGGACCCACTGTCGATGATTAATTTCTCTGCAAATATTACAAGTGTATTGTCATTGCTTATTGGCACTTCTTCGCAGCGGCCCACCTGGGAATTCTCCTTCTCTCCGGTGGGCCAGTTCAAGCCTTCCCTTGTGTCAACTCTCCCCCATCGTTCACTGCTGCATGTCTCGCGGCTGTTCGACAGCCACAACACATGCAAGGATAGCCTGTCTGTTAGGCAATCCCTGCATGTGTTGCATCCGTCGAACAGCAGCAAAATATGCAGCCGCGGTGACTTCAACATATTAGTCGAGCACGCCGACCACACTATCAGCACACGAGCATGCTCGGGTAACGCTTTATCCAAGCAGGCTCGCTCGTTACTAGTAATACTTACCCTGTGTTGCCATTGCAGAGAAATGGTACACCTGCTTGCAACTTCCTCCACCGATTGCAATGATTGCCGAGACTAGGAACAAAGCTACTCTGCTTCAGCAATTTTCTGGGGGACTAAAATCACTAGTGATTATCCAAAGTGGATGACCCCTTTACGTTTACTACAACTGTCAGCAGAGTTTAGAAGTCTTTTACTTACTGTCTTTATAAGACCATTATTGTTAAAATCGCGGACTCAATATTTACCTAGAGCAAACATGGTAATCTTCTGTAAGAACATCATATCCGCTGCCCAAGTCCAATTTTACTGTACTAAAGTTTGGAGATGGTTGTGGAAGAACAAAAGCTTGTTTGTGCCGATTCCTAAAGGAAGAGCGTACGCCGTCATTACTCCCGTGATGGTCATTGTTACTTTATTCGTACAGACAATTGAAACCTTAGAGCGATCCAGAATGAACTTACTGGGGAGCAGACATGTCAGTGTGATCAGGATGAAGTTTCATCGTAACTGTGAACTTTTTGATTTCCTTTATCTGGTGTTGCCCCTATTGATGCACATTGGCTCTCGTCCATAAAAACACATTGAGCTGAGCGATAGTTACATGTATACTCTATGGACATAGAGGTCATACTTTTAGCGATTTCCCATTCTAAAAGCATTTCTTTTTTTACTTTTTTATTTTATTGCTCTATATGGAAAAGTACAAAACTTCATGATAAGTCATATCCACTGAAATCCTCGCAGGTCTCATTTTGACACTTGTCTGGTTCCCAGCTGGTCTCTACTTTCTACTCCTCCTTGACACACAGGAAATGACCTGCTCTACCAATGATTGGCTGCAGATGGTCACATGTCCCTTTGTTGAGACATCCTCCTGTCTTTAGCAGAAAGTAGAGACCGATAGAGGACATGGCAGCATCGTAACGGTAGCAGTGGTTGAAAGTCAAGGGGAGTATTACTTTTTGATTTGGATTTTTTTTGTGCTGTTTTAGAATCATTGTAATATATAACTTTTGCAAGATTCAAGGTTCTGACGGGAGTTTTTTCTTTTTTAGCTCAATGAGTACTATCTATCAGTCTTCCGTAAAAATCTTCAAGAATTCTATGGTTTAAAACCTTACTAAGCAACCAGTTCTCTAATTACCATAAATGCTTTCTTCACACTGACACCAAGCTGTGAAATCTTCCATATATACATATACTATAGTGTGTCTGTGTGTGTGTGTATATGTATGTGTGTGTATATATGTGTATGTATATATAGCGACAGTGTGTGTGTGTGTGTGTGTGTATATATACGGTATATACACACATACATACATACACTGTCGCTATATAAATAAATATTCCATATACAGTATATACCCTGTAGATATAATATATACACACACAAGTTTTTATATATTTTTATATGCAGTATAACTGGCACACTAAATCAAACCCCATTATAGTTCAAAGATATAATGCAAAAAATATATTAAAAATAAAATAAAAAAATGCATAACTAATGAGAAAGCTAACTTCAAACACTTTCAAATCATATGTTAAACAAATAATTAAAATATATGCATATTGTTTTATTATTATTTTTCAAAACTTGAGTGTGTTTTGAAAATAAAAATAATATATTTTTACATTCATTTTATTAAACTATTCTATACACATTATTTGAATTTTTTTTGTGGTATAACGTGTGTGTGTGTGTGTGTATATATACAAAATATATAAAAGATTATATATATATATATATATATATATATATATATATATATATATATATATATATATATATATAAAATAATAATAATAATAATAATATAAATTTTTTTTTTTTAAATATTTATAATTGACCCAACATTTAAGGCTTCTTTCGTGGCATAAATTTCCATCCTATAAATAACAAAAAAAAAGAAAATGCAATTTTCTTACAGCACTTTTTTTTTTTTTTTTTACTTGTAGATTGTGGCGATTATGAAAACATTGTACAACCTAATGTAATTAATCAGAACAGATCAGGCAACTGTGAATCGTGCTAGTTTGAAGGAAGGGGGGGGAAATACTAAGTGCTATTTAAAGTAAAGTGTGATTGCCAAAGGAGCTGACCTTTAGCAAGGTTGATTATGCTGAAAGTTTGAGTTCAAGTGACTGTGTTAGATAAAATCAACGTTCTTCATGTTCTCGTTTCATTTTGCCTTGCCACGTGCGTGTGTCTGGGATACGGCTAACCATGTGTTGACAGGTTTCCTTTCGCTGCGGCGCGTGTCCCTTTCTGTTACTCTTCTGTCTGCAGGCTGTCTCATTGATAACCTGCACGCTTTCAATTCCAGACACTTCTTTGATTAGCATTGTCTTGTTTTTTCCTTGCAGAAGTGCCTAGCTGCCATTCCATTTACATGAGGCAAGAAGCTTTCCTGGCACATCCCAATGGAGCAGAAGGTATTTCATTCTACCGCTGTTTTTATTTATTTATACGTCGCGCTATGCCACCGCAACCAATGTATCGCTTTCAACTCACGATTGACTTTTTTTTTTTTCCTAACTTATTTTAGGTTGTATGTTTGAGAAGGGTCCTCGACAGTTCTTTGATGACACATGTGTGGTCCCGGAGAAATTTGAAGGTATGCGTTCGATTTTTTTTTTTTTTTGGGGGGTGCCAAATACTGCATCTTTACAAAAAAAAAATCATAGCACAACTTTGTTACCTTGTGTGGTTTGTGCCAAAATAAAGTAAATTGAAATGTAGGAAATCTGGTAATTGTAAAGCATGGAGATCTAGTGATTACTACAAACACTGCTCCTCGTGGGCGGGCCTAAGAAATTACCAATGCTGCATAAGATAAGCTTCTAGAAGCTCCTGGCCTTGAAAATGGTGGCAGCTTCATGTCTTCTTGCTTATCTTATGCAGCATTGGTGATTTCTTAGGCCCGCCCATGAGGAGCAGTGTTTGTAGTAGTCTTCTTGCTTATCTTATGCAGCATTGGTAATTTCTTAGGCCCGCCCATGAGGAACAGTGTTTGTAGTAGGCTTCTTGCTTATCTTATGCAGCATTGGTAATTTCTTAGGCCCGCCCATGAGGAGCAGTGTAGTAGTCTTCTTGCTTATCTTATGCAGCATTGGTAATTTCTTAGGCCCGCCCATGAGGAGCAGTGTTTGTAGTAATCACTAGATCTCCATGCTTTACATGCCTTCTTCATGCCTTTGAGTGTAATCATTTGTCCTAATGATGGGTGCTAATACATATACTCGGCATGAAACCTTGTTAGGCTTGATGCACTAGTGAAAGCTTGTCAGGGTCTGGGCGGCAGCAGTCAATACCTCTCTTCTTTGAGAAAGAAGAAAATTCATTTTAGGCTACAAAGGTTTTAAAATGCTCAGAAAAGTCTTGTGTTGACGATAGCGATTCCTTCTTGTTATTGGAGAGTTATCTCTCCCCCCTTCTCATAACCATTTTTTTTTGCTTAAAGAACAACATCCCTCATCTTAAAGGGTTATTCCTAAAACATGAAGTTATTCCCTATGCACGGGTCAAGGGGTAATCTTTAGATTGCTGGGGGTGCTTTTTGGATCTCTGGGAATCTCGGGGGTTGGATCCCCAGTGATCGTTAAGTTTTTTTACCTTTCCCACGAAGAGGGGAAAATTATTTCAATCTAAGCCAGTTATCCTGGATAGGTAACAGGATTCTGAACGATACTTATCCCATCACTAGGACCCAACGGACCCCAAAGACATGGCTCCATTCATTGACTGCAGGATTGCTGGAAATGGCGGAGTGCAGTGCTTGGCTATAACCAGCAGTGCCGTAGACCATGATTGGAGCCATGTTGTGCATACGCATTCATCATTTCATTCAAAAGGCGACTATTTCAGAATCTCGATCTTGAGATTGGCGGGAATAATACTTTCCCAATGATCAGAACCTTATTACCTATCCTGTAGAATATTGATAACCTGCTAAGATGGGAAAAGCTCCGAGATTAGAGAGTGATGTATCTCCTGTTTCAATATTGATGTCAAGCTAGAAGACAACCATGGTTGCAAATACGTTTTTGTTTTGTTTTTTGCTTAAAACCGTTCATGTAATTAACTGGACAGAAGAGGCCAAATACGTAACTTTGTGCGTTGTTCATGACTGACGCACGTTGTTTTGCATATTTATCATACAAATTATGCACTTATGGATAAGCACAGAAAACATTCTGGGCTTTTGTGTTCTGAGCGTATATCATGTATAATATTATTGTCCATCTGCAAAACGACGCTGCCGCTCCTGCAATGGCAGCAAATCTGCAACAGAATTCCAGGCGGACTATCCATTTTGTGAAAAGCCTGTATGGATTGCATAACGTTGGCAGAATTCAGGAGTTTGTAATGAAACAACTGTGCAATAGAGGCAACTTAAAGGACCACTAACCTAAATTCATCAATATATAACCAATGCCATTTTGGGTACTGTCCCTTTAAGAAGTCCAAACCCCCCCCCCCTGTAAAAAAAAAACAAAAACAAATAAACATATGATCATTTATTTACATTTTAGTGATCTGTGTCAACTGAATCTATGAGCTGTAATAATCTTTTTTGTAATTTTGCAGGTGACATTAAACAAGAGCCCGGACTGTACCGTGAAGGGCCAACCTATCAGAGACGAGGCTCGCTCCAGTTATGGCAGTTTTTAGTTGCATTACTTGACGACCCTGGAAATTCCCATTTTATTGCCTGGACAGGCCGAGGCATGGAGTTCAAGCTTATTGAGCCCGAGGAGGTAGGCGCATTCTTCTGGTTGAGGGCATCTTTAGGGGGAGGTTGCCTTTTTACATGGTTTTACCAATATTATGGCCCCTCCAAGCAGATTGCCGGCACTGTATTGTGTCCTTAGTGTCAGCTCTTTCATTGCTCTGACTTGGCATCTACCAGGTAGCACAGGAAGAGGAAGTTACATGCGAGCACCCTCCTATTGGTTACTCACATGCAACTTCCTGCTTGTGGAGGGAGGAGCAAAGGAAGATCATAATGTTGTAAAAGTGTTCTGTTACCTATAAAACCTATCCAAACAGGCCAAGTATTCAATAAAATACCGTACACCTGCTTTTTTCTCTTCCATCCACCTGACTTGGTACCTCCTCTACAGTCAGTAGGTAAAAGACGTTCCTAAGAAGTACATGAAGGGTCTGCTGAAAGTTGGATAGAACAAAACTTTTTTTAAAACTAATTATTAACAAGTGTTACATTACAAACTTGATGAGTTTAATTGTATGGTTTATGTTCCTTTTTTTTTGTCATAGGTGGCACGACGATGGGGTTTACAGAAAAACCGACCCGCCATGAACTATGATAAGCTTAGTCGTTCACTGCGCTACTACTATGAGAAGGGAATTATGCAGAAGGTGAGATGTCAATTTCATGTCCTATAAGGGTTGGTCATGATTTAGAAATTGTGCTTTCTAAACTACAAAAAAAAACCTGGTTTAGATTAGAAGTCATCCAAACTATTGGAACAGACACCAAGGCCAAGAATAAAGGGTTCAAAGTCCATACTCTTGATTGAGAGTTGACCATGTATAATGGCTCCATCTAGGCCAAAATTAATTGGAGATATGAAACTGGAGCTCGCACCATTTTATTGTTGTAATTGCACAATCCTTGCCCCATATCGATGAAGTTGTTACCCACTTCTGGCTTTAGAGTTAGAAAATGCAGTTGATCTAGGATAAGCTTCATTTGCGGTCACCCAGTTTTTTGGCAATCTACTGGTTTATATTCCCAACAAACACTCCATTTTTAGTTCAAAGGCATCCAAAGAGCTGGTCAAGTAAAATTCCTGTTAAAGATGAGCAGATCTGACAAGATTCAAATTTGCCAAATTTTTGCAAATTTTACCGAAAATTTGATTTGCAGAGAATTTATTCTCAGCAAATTGAATGTCCCTTATTACGCCCCAGGGTCTGGAATACTCACTTCACCGCTAACCTCTGCTGCTCACCATCCCCCGTAAAATCCTCCTCACATATTCTTACCATTGTAGTGCTGAAACCCTGGGCATCTTCACGCAGGGATGTGGCAGGTCTAGTTGTGGCCCAGAGTGCTCATAGTAAAGTTGAAGCTCACCTCATGACGTTGCCTCAACCTTCCAACGTGCGTATGCAGAGACTTCCCGGGACTAGTTGCGGTTGCAAATCCCAACTTAAAGTGCACGTCCTAATGTCACCGTACTTACTGTGACACCATGACACGCGCCTTAACCCTATACTGTGCACTCTAGGTCGAGACTAGATTTCATTCAGTGAATGGAGGCGTTGTGAAGAGGCGCCAAGGACCATAAAGGGGATAGCGAGCAGCCAGCTGCCATTTTGCTGTATTCACCCAGAATGATTTGCAAAAAATGTCTGCATTTTGGAGAATACAGATTTTTTTTCCAAAATGTTAGCAGAATTTAAGTCCACTTAAATTTGCCCCTCTCTAGTCTTGTGTTGAAAAATATCATATTTTTAAGCCCTCTCTTTCTGAAAATTGTCAACCAGTCAGGCTAAAGCAGAACTTCCATTCTGAAGAGAACTCTAACCAACTTTTGGGGACACTGTGTGGCTACAAAATATAACAACCCATCCACATTACTACCTGGAGCTATCATCTCCTAAATGTATTGAACATGTAGACATTAATGCGGATTGTGATAATAAAATTCTTCTTTCTCCATCTAAGGTCGCCGGAGAGAGATACGTGTACAAATTCGTGTGCGATCCTGAAGCCCTCTTCTCTATGGCCTTCCCAGACAATCAACGGCCGCTGTTGAAAACGGACATGGAGCGACACATTAATGAAGAAGACACAGTGCCATTGTCACATTTTGAAGAAAATATTCCCTACATGGCAGACGGAGGCTACTGTAACAGTCACCCATACAATGAAGGATACGTTTACTAACAGAGGGGGGGAAAAAAAAGACATTTCTATGACGACGATCATTTCACTTTTCTTCGCAAGACCCGAGAAAAGAAAAAAATATACATTTTTTTTTATAAATATATAAATATATATATTTAGTAGATCATAAATGGGCTTTTCCTGTTGCATATCTCCTATGGTCTGCCATGGACAAAGCACTTTACTTGAGGGGCGGAGGATAAAGCTGATACTATGTATGTAACAGGACGATAACAGATGGATATCTAATATTCATTTATGCTCGGGAAGGGAACTTAAAGCTCACGGTACTTCATTAATAAGTCATGACGGTGTTTCTTTCCTTCAGTTTTAAGATCTCATGATATATTGTACATTATTTCTGGATACACAGAGTACAGTTAATTTTCATGGTATGAATGACTCTTTATAAGATTTTCCTCCGTTGAAATTAATTTTTTTTTATATTATATATATTTTTTACATTGGTACATGCCTTGGCTCCTCATTTGAGGAGTTAAAAGGGCTCTCCATATTATCAGGCTTCACTAGGTTCTAGAGTAGACACTTGCGAATTCCGTACTCATGACAGATCTCAGTGCTTGAGATACCAAAAAACCTGCTCTTAAAACTTCACAGATGTCCACCTCCCACCATTCTCTGACACTCCGTGAAGTTTAAGCTCCTTGCTTGGTTTGAAGAGATTGAATAGTAATGGAGTATAGTTGCACTCCATCCGAAATTCCTGCCTCTGGTGGCAAAGTTTCTTGCAATGAAGTGATTATCTTTGGCATCTTGGGACAGGATAGAGAACTAAAGTATTGGTCAATGCAGGTGGTAATCTACAAGATGTGGATATTTCACTTGAAGTAACTTGTCTCCAAAGAAGTAACTTGTCTCCAAAGTTCTTTAGGTCAAAGGCTGAAGACCATAGCTCACAAGTTGACAATTTTGGTAGATCTTTGCTTAATGGATACAGTCCTTTTACTTTCTTTAGAAAAATAACTAGAGGCCAAATGAAGACCGAACAAATGGTAGGAGGGACATTGATATAGCTAGAATACCAGGCTTTTCGACTTTTGTCAGAGATCATAATGGATGAGACATCAACAGACCTGCTCAAAACATTTACAGATATCCATTTTCTGATACTCCATCCAGTTTAAGTTCCTCCATTGCTTAGAAGAGTCTGAATAATGATGGAGTTTAGTTGGACTCCATCCTAAATTCCTACCATTGGTGGCAAAACTTCTTGCAATAAAGTGATATCTTTGGGGTCTAGGAGCAGGATGGAGAACTAAAATGGTGGGCAATGCAGTTGGAAATCTACCAAACCTCGGTGGACATTTGGCTCAGAAGTTCTTGATCTGTTTTGAGGTCAATGTTGAAGGACATGGCTTTCAAGTTGACAATGTTGGCAGATCTTTGCTCAATGAATAAAGTCTGTACTTTTTTAGAAAAGTATCTCGAGGCCAAATCAAGATTTAATAAATATACCTAGAACCCTTATACAGTGGGGCAAAAAAGTATTTAGTCAGTCAGCAATAGTGCAAGTTCCACCACTTAAAAAGATGAGAGGCGTCTGTAATTTACATCATAGGTAGACCTCAACTATGGGAGACAAACTGAGAAAAAAAAATCCAGAAAATCACATTGTCTGTTTTTTTAACAATTTATTTGCATATTATGGTGGAAAATAAGTATTTGGTCAGAAACAAACAATCAAGATTTCTGGCTCTCACAGACCTGTAACTTCTTCTTTAAGAGTCTCCTCTTTCCTCCACTCATTACCTGTAGTAATGGCACCTGTTTAAACTTGTTATCAGTATAAAAAGACACCTGTGCACACCCTCAAACAGTCTGACTCCAAACTCCACTATGGTGAAGACCAAAGAGCTGTCAAAGGACACCAGAAACAAAATTGTAGCCCTGCACCAGGCTGGGAAGACTGAATCTGCAATAGCCAACCAGCTTGGAGTGAAGAAATCAACAGTGGGAGCAATAAGTAGAAAATGGAAGACATACAAGACCACTGATAATCTCCCTCGATCTGGGGCTCCACGCAAAATCCCACCCCGTGGGGTCAGAATGATCACAAGAACGGTGAGCAAAAATCCGAGAACCACGCGGGGGGACCTAGTGAATGAACTGCAGAGAGCTGGGACCAATGTAACAAGGCCTACCATAAGTAACACACTACGCCACCATGGACTCAGATCCTGCAGTGCCAGACGTGTCCCACTGCTTAAGCCAGTACATGTCCGGGCCCGTCTGAAGTTTGCTAGAGAGCATTTGGATGATCCAGAGGAGTTTTGGGAGAATGTCCTATGGTCTGATGAAACCAAACTGGAACTGTTTGGTAGAAACACAACTTGTCATGTTTGGAGGAAAAAGAATACTGAGTTGCATCCATCAAACACCATACCTACTGTAAAGCATGGTGGTGGAAACATCATGCTTTGGGGCTGTTTCTCTGCAAAGGGGCCAGGACGACTGATCCGGGTACATGAAAGAATGAATGGGGCCATGTATCGTGAGATTTTGAGTGCAAACCTCCTTCCATCAGCAAGGGCATTGAAGATGAAACGTTGCTGGGTCTTTCAACATGACAATGATCCAAAGCACACCGCCAGGGCAACGAAGGAGTGGCTTCGTAAGAAGCATTTCAAGGTCCTGGAGTGGCCTAGCCAGTCTCCAGATCTCAACCCTATAGAAAACCTTTGGAGGGAGTTGAAAGTCCGTGTTGCCAAGCGAAAAGCCAAAAACATCACTGCTCTAGAGGAGATCTGCATGGAGGAATGGGCCTACATACCAACAACAGTGTGTGGCAACCTTGTGAAGACTTACAGAAAACGTTTGACCTCTGTCATTGCCAACAAAGGATATATTACAAAGTATTGAGATGAAATTTTGTTTCTGACCAAATACTTATTTTCCACCATAATATGCAAATAAATTGTTAAAAAAACAGACAATGTGATTTTCTGGATTTTTTTTTCTCAGTTTGTCTCCCATAGTTGAGGTCTACCTATGATGTAAATTACAGACGCCTCTCATCTTTTTAAGTGGTGGAACTTGCACTATTGCTGACTGACTAAATACTTTTTTGCCCCACTGTATATCTATAATACCAGCGGCAAAGGGGCTTCTTCTGTAATGAGAGATCTTAATGGAGGAGACATCAAAAGACCTGCTCTTAAAACTTCACAGGTGTCCACATTCCACCATTGTCCAACATTTAACTCCTCGATTAGTTATAAGAGGCTTAATTATGGTTGGGTCTAACAGGACGCCATCCCAAATTCATGTTTTTGACAGCAAAGTTTCCAAAGTGATAACTTTGGATTTCTAAGGGCAGAATAGAAAACTAAAGTGGTCATCAATGCAGTTGGTAATTTATAAGACCTGGGTATTTCACCTGCAACCATTTGGCTCAGAATTTCGTGATAGGTCTTGAGGTCAAGGACTGAAGACCTTAGCTCACAAGTTGATGATGTTGGTAATACCTACTTTCTTTAGAAATGTAACTGGAGGCCAAGATTTAAAAAATGGTAGGAGGAACCCTAATATATAAATAATACCAGTGGCAATGGGGCCTTTTGGGCTTCTTGAGGCTCTACGTCTGAACCTCCTATGGTTACACCCCTGCTTAAGTTATAGTGCACAAAATTAGAAAATGAAGTCTGCCTACAATTTTTTTTTTTTTACCGAAATTCTTGTTTGGCGTCAGCAGCACTTGAATTTGTTTTTTGTTTTTTTTATTAAAAATTTGAGTCCATTTAAAGGGAACCTGTCACCTGAATTTGGCGGGACAGGTTTTGGGTCATATGGGCGGAGTTTTCGGGTTTTTGATTCACCCTTTCCTTACCCGCTGGCTGCATGCTGGCTGCAATATTGGATTGAAGTTCATTCTCTGTCCTCCGTAGTACATGCCTGCACAAGGCAAGATTGCTTTGCGCAGGCGTGTAACTATGGAGGACAGAGAATGAACTTCAATCCAATATTGCAGCCAGCGGGTAAGGAAAGGGTGAATCAAACACCCGAAAACTCCGCCCATATGACCCAAAACCAGTCCCGCCAAATTCAGGTGACAGAGTCCCTAAAAGAACAATAATGGAATGAAAAAAAAAATTCTATCCCATTAATAAGCTTTTTAATTTGTTGAAATTTAACTGTACTCTATGTAATACATTTATTATGCTGTTTGGCTGCAAAAAGCACTCTTTGGACAAAAAAAAAAATAATCAAAAACAACAACAAAAAAATAGCAAAAATAACCAATACACTAAATAGGTACTTTAGTAATTTTTAGACATGGTACCCATTAATATGCATTTATGCCTTTTACTGCTGTGTTCTGTTCATAACATGTATAAATACTAGAAAAAAAAATTGCTTCTGCTGCTGTATATTTTCTGTACTATTCTCTTTGATGATAAATTTTACTCTCTGGTCATTATACGCATCGCTGTAACTACAGGTAGCATTTCAGGACAAAATAGATGGTGCCGATCATTTATTGCTTAGTGCATAGCTTTGCCGCCATGCAATCAGCTTTTGCGCATCAAAAACTGACCGGTAAGCGTCCGCTTGCTGTCTGGAGGCTCAGCACGAACTTTTTGTAAAATGGGATCGGAGACTTTGCTTCTTAACGGACTTCCGGGACTTGAGGAGGAAACTGATGGATCGACTGGTTCTACGGCTACTTACCTGGAGGCTGTATGTAAATGAACAGAAATCAGATTGGGAGAAATTTCTAAGGTTACATTTCTGACATTTTTTGTTTTAATTTTTAAGACCTGTACAGAAAAGAATATGTATTGAAAATTTATGGATTTTGTGTGCGTGTTTCTTGTTATTTTTCTTTTCCTTTTTTTTGTTTTTCTTTCTAATCTAAATTTGTGGAAAAGCTAACACTCTGATTTTTGTTTTTCTTTTGTTTGTTTTCTTGTTTTTTGTTTTTTTTCAAAAATATCTCCATTGTCACTGTGGAATGCAGAACTGCAGACCGCGCAAAGGCGAATTCTGATGAATGTATTTGCGCTAACAGAATTTTTAACCTGCACGTTGACCAATCCTATGCAGGATGTGTGCAAAAATTTACTAAACACTTTGTCATTCAATTAAAAATAATGTATACAACATTTTCCGTGCATTTCTAGATGATTTCTCAAATATGGTGCTGGCGGAAGACTTTCTGAGCATTCATTCATACTTGGTTTTATTTATGGAGGATGGTCGAGCCTTTTCGTCGCTTCATTCCTTAACCCCCAATAGTTTGGATCCATGTTGGGGCTTAAAGGGAACCTGTCACCTGAATTTGGCGGGACCAGTTTTGGGTCATATGGGCGGAGTTTTCAGGTGTTTGATTCACCCTTTCCTTACCCGCTGGCTGCATGCTGGCCGCAATATTGGATTGAAGTTCATTCTCTGTCCTCCGTAGTACACGCCTGCGCAAGGTAATCTTGCCTTGCGCAGGCGTGTACTACGGAGGACAGAGAATGAACTTCAATCTAATATTTCGTCCAGCATGCAGCCAGCGGGTAAGGAAAGGGTGAATCAAACACCTGAAAACTCCGCCCATATGACCCAAAACTGGTCCCGCCAAATTCAGGTGACAGAGTCCCTTTAATCACACGTCAGTTTTTGACGAACGAGTGCGATTTGTGTCTTTTTGTCTAGAATAATCTACATGTCCATGATTTTTGCGAACTGAGCGGTCTGTGCAAAATGGCAGCGACATGTCCAATATTGACCCGAATATCTGATCAAACTCCTTTTAATGAAATTCTATGGATCCGTGAAAAAAAAAAAAAAAATCGGACAGCACTCTGATGTCATCCCAGTTCTATCCGATTTTCATGGACTGATAGGAAAAGGTGAAGACGCGCTATATATATATATATATATATATATATATATATATATAATTTTTTTTTTTTTTTTTTTCTCAACGGAGCAAAACTGATCAAGCTCTGAAAGTTTGATAAAAAACACTGATGAACCTTATTCTGATATAGGAACACTAAACCTAGAAGCTAGTGTTTAAATCTGTCATTGAATATAGGGGCTAATTCATAAAACAGTTTTTCGCTGGAATTCTGATGTAAAACTGCATGAAATGTTGCAAATTTTTTTTTGTGCAACTCAAAATTGCACAAAAATTTTGCAGTTTATTTTTTTTCTTCCATCAGTTTAGAAAGGTCAAATTATAAATTCATAATTTGCATTGAATTATAAGAATGTGTTCCCAGCCATCGCCTGGAGTAATATTTCTGGGATGGGTCATATCAGTTGAATAAATGGCGAAATTCATTAAGAGGTGTCATTCGTAATGAATCGGTGGCATGATTCTTCACAGTTGTAAATCTGAAGCATTTTGTGCCTGATACTGATCCAGTTTTGTAGAGAACATGGGCGTGTAATCTTTATGCTGATTAATTCCATACTTACCTGGTTGACTTCTTGACTAAATGTACAGAACTTTGCAAAATTTTTGCTCTGCTGCAGCCAGTTGTCTTAGAGCTGCACACAGGACGGTAAGGCGGTAGAGCGGAGAACATGGCTGAGCTCCTGGGACAAACACTAAAAGTATTAGATATTTTCTCAGTGTTAACTTTCCCACAGTCTGTGTTCATCCAGCCGAGAGGATGACATTGATGTCACGTGTGACCGCTGCTGCCAATCGCTGCCTTCAGCTGTCACATGTCATATCATCGTGTCCTTGATGGAACCAGGTGAGCGTAGTTGCCAGCAGTCATAAATTTCCAGAACTGTCCAAATTTTTGGAAACCATAAACTTGACAAATTTGAGTGTGTTAACTGGCCAAAAAAAAGAGCACGGCATACATAATTCTAGACCAAAAAGCATTTGATGTTCATGCACCGAAATGCGTGGCGGTGTTGTCCAGCATTACAAAAAAAGTATTTTGACTCCTTAGAATCCGCTCCACATCCATTATTGTGGCTAATTTTGCAGCCCCATTAATTTATTGGGGTGTATCATCCAAAAGCAAGGTCATCTATGCACTGAATAAGCGATTCATTCTAGAATGGTGAGATCCAACCTCCAATCTCCACGAAGAGCGGCGGTCGGTCAACTTACATATTTAGCATTTATCACCTACACAGTGGAAACCCAGCACATGTTTCTAATTAGATTACCCCCCCTAACAAACTTTTTTCCCCCTTAATTATAGACCACTGCTTTATAGACTCTACCATTGAGCTTCCCAAATCAAGGCACTATCTGCCTGGGTAGCAGCTGAGGGGCCGGTAGCCACCGTTACAGTGGCATCCATGGTTAAGGTATTTGGCCATCATACTTTTACCCACCACAAATTGAGACCTGTCTGGAGGTGAGAAGAATGGAAACAAGTTCTTGAGATTAATTTGGCCTCTTTTCACTTTGGGTCCCAAAAATTACCTTTTATATCGATAAACACAGCACCACTTTAAAGGTGTAGGCCAAAATCACACAAGCGTAACAGTCTGATCACGACATTTTGAGTCAGGCTGTAGAGCCAGGATTTGATTCTGTAACACAAATAGAAAAAGTTCCCTCATTAGTCTAAACTCCTGCTGATGCCCAAAGTTGATGATACATTAAGACCATGTTCCCACAAGCAAAAAAAATATATTTTTCTGCCGATTTCCGCACCAAAATACACTAGAGTAATCCGCTCTAATTATTACGTTCTTGCTGCTTTTTGGCTTCATTTTCGACTTTTCTTAATGCATTTTTTGGCAAATTTTAAGCATTGTTTTCAAGCTCCCCATAGAAGCGTATAGAGTAAAAACATGCTCAAAAAAACACAGCTTAACAGCGTTTGTGCTACATGGGTGCATGGCCTAATGGGGTTTTTCTAGCTAGTAAAGTGATGGCATAACACTAGGATATGACATCACTTTATGGTTGGTGAGGTCCATCTTCTGTGACCCCACCAATACTAAAAATGAAGAGGCTAATTTTTTTTTGGAGGCCACTTTAGCGCATCAGAACTTCTCCATTGGTATCTCTCAAGCTGCATCCATTGATTGACTCCTGCATTTTGGTCTGGTCTGGTGAAGATCCTTCTACCTTGGTCTATCAAGATTTTACTTTCTGGAAGAAATCAAATCAAAGGTGTCTACACAATAAAAGCAGAACATGCAGCTTCTTGACGACAACTGTCCTGGCCCATTATGTTCAGTACGGCGAGAAGGGCCCATGTCATGTCACAGATTAAAAAAAAATAGAAAATTGTATCAACTAAATTGACAATTACGTAGGTTGAAACACATCTAGGATAAAAAAAAGTTTTAATTAATTGGTTTTATGGCTAGATGAGAATTAGGGCTTGCAGAGCGTTGTCTCCTCATTCATCTGTGTAGAAGTCCTTTCTTCAGGTTGTTCTCCACTCTCAAAGTAAACCTTGTGAATATCTTGAGCTGACCCTAAGGGTATGTGCACACAATTTCATTTTCAAGAAGGTGAATGGATCGCCCCCATGGGGATGTGGGGTACTCGGTGCCGGGTCCTGCATTTCACAGGGGGATGTCATGGTGGCTGACCCGGTCCGTGGCCCTGGGACGTCCGTGTAAAAGGGAAAGGTCTTTAAGGGGAATGTTCATGACGCCACCTGTGGTATTCGGTCAGGGTGACCGACACTGCTTAGGGGTCCGCTGGGGTGATGTTAAGACAGCTAGATGGTGTACCTTCCCACAGGTGAAGTATGTCGCCAGTGCTCCCGGTGTGTAGATAGTGATATCGTGAGAGGTGTAGAGAAGAACAAGGACACAAGGTTGCAGTCTCTTTACCTTTACTGAAGACTTCAGCATCCACAGTCCAGGGCACCAGATCACAGGGCAGGCAGAGTCCGGCCGGTTTGGAGACAAGTCCAAAGTTCCTTTATCCAGGTGGATATCAGTAGCCTTCCTTCTCGCTGCGGTGGTGTAGTCCCTTATTGCCTATGGTTTCACATAAGGGTCTCACAGATGCGATGTTTCGCTCTCTCTGTCCCTCATATAGGATAGGACAATACCCGTATGACTGGTGACTTGAGCCTTTTTATAGGGTCTCTTAGATAACCCAGCTCTGTAGGTGTCACCATGCCTCCTGGGTGTAGGGCGGACAGGTAACCTGGCATTAGCTGTCCTGCCGGTCTCTGGAGTAAAGCATAAAGGTCCTTTCTCCCTCGGTGTTCCGGCTACCGGGCTTCTGCGCCTCAGAAGGAGGCTGGTCCCCTTCTGGTATCCTCTCCTTTACTACGACTTCCTTCACACTCGCTGCAATACAATTCTGCCATCTGAATGTCTTTTTGGGAGCTGCAGCTATGAGGGCATGCGCAGCCCCTTGGACCCTCTGTCCACCTCAGACTACTGTCTGGAACTTTCTATCTCTCCCTACAGACTCCAAGTTATATATATATACAGTGTGTATATATATATATATAGAGAGAGAGAGAGAGAGAGAGACAGAGAGAGTGTATATATACACAGTGTGTATATATGTGATCAGGAGGCCATAGAGGACGAAACCCACTTCCTGCTACACTGCTCCAAATACTCAGCAGTGAGGGACACTCACTTCAGGAGACTCTCACATCTCTTCCCAGACTTCATCACCATGAAGGAGGAAGAAAAAACATATATCTTGCTGGGAGAAGAAGAGAAAGCAGTGGAGATAGCAGCGCGGTATGTGAGCGAATGTCATAGACTGCGAGAAAGAGAACTATGATGCCATGGACTATAGCCCCCAACCTGGACCTGCCCCATCCACCTCCCCTATGCCATGGACTATAGCCCCCACAATGGACCTGCCCCATCCACCTCCCCTATGCCATGGACTATAGCCCCCAACCTGAACCTGCCCCATCCACCTCCCCTATGCCATGGACTATAGCCCCCAACCTGGATCTGCCCCATCCACCTCCCCTATGCCATGGACTATAGCCCCCAACCTGGATCTGCCCCATCCACCTCCCCCCACAGCTCCTACCCAACATCCCCTCAGTCCCTATCCCTATTGCCTCTATACACTTGCTTTGGCAAAACTGATGTGTATTTGGTCCTGCCAATAAAGCTTCTTTGAATCTTGAATCTATATATATATATAATATAGATAGCGACCTAATAAATAGGAGCAGAAGCTCCCCCTAGTGGTCTGGAGTGTGAAATGTGTTGCATGTTGGTGATACCTGGATGCAGTTATCCTTCTTTGCCTCCAAATGTAGCATCACTCTCCCCGAGAGGAAAGCAATACCACTGTGACGACCAGGACCCTGGGGCGCCACATGAACACTCAAAATTTTTCAAAAAGTAGACGCTTCAGCCAACTGAGGCTTTTTTTTCCCTTTTGTCTTTTAACATTTTTTGACTGTTTCATGAGCACTTTCAATATTTTTGAGCACCATTTGGGTTTCTTTTCATGTTTTTCCTTCGTTTTTTTGTGCAAATCTTTTTAGCTTTTTTCCCCCACACCTTTCAACAGTGAAACAACGCTATCAGTTTTCGAAGCTGGCAGAACCCTCATGGAAATATTGGGAGGCTTTTCAGCCTTACCATTGACTTGTAATGGAAAGGATAGAGCATCTTTAAAGCAGAAAACACATGAAGAATGGTAAGGTCACTTCTTTTAACCATTTTGTATCTTTGGAAAGCTGAAAAGAAGCTCCGAAGACTTAACATATGAACAGCAAGTAGTTTTTACATTCATTCTTTTGAATGTTTCACACTTTTTCAGGGTTTTTTTGGAGCAGTATCTGCCTGAAGAAACTGTCATGTGCACAATAATCTAAATCTTAAAGAATTAAACTCTACTACTGCCCTATATGTGATCATGGTTGCAGACAAATAAAACTTTCTTTCCATCTCTCCTGAAAAGATAAACATCCTGAAAAGTTGACAAATCAACCGTTGCACCTGCTAAAACTCTCCAGATTCTCTTGAAATCCGCTGTTCCTCAGCATTTATTGTGCAGACTCTGCTCAAATGCAAGTTTAGGGGGTTGGAAATGGGGTGTGGAAGGGCATGGAGTGGGTGATAACTGTTCAGGGGTCAAATTAAACATTATTCAGTCCTCAAGAATCTCCCAGAGGCAGGTTGCCAAAAGTTTGTAAGTATGCAAACAAACTTTCTGATTTTGCGCTTGTGAGTAACTTTCCTCTTTTTGACTTTGCTTGTACTCTCCGAGAGACATCAAAAGCTTGAAGCAAAATGGCAAGAATAATACTTGTAGGAGTATGCTAAACAATGTAACGAGTCAGTAACCATGGACACACGCAAATCCGCATACACAAAACAATAGAACTAATGACTAATTTCAAGGTTGCTACATTTTTTTTCAATTACAAAAAGACACCAAATGTATCATGGAAGTAATTTTGCACCTTTTATAAGACATCCACTGTCCATAACCAAGGATATCCCATAGCCAAGGCATCCGCTGCCAAGGAACTTCACCTTGTAATGCTATTAACTTGAGTTTTAAGAACTTTGACTTCCAGAACAATGCAGAAAGCAAGAAAAAAAAAAAACCTCCCCTGCCAGTTCGCTGTGGAAAATCCATGAATTCACGAGTCTGGATGAGGTGAGATCTTTGTCAGTAACTTACGATGAAGTTCAGTCTCGCACCTTGATCTCGATATAGCTCTTGAATACCAATTGGCTGAAAACTAATTTTGTGAATATGAATGAGGTCTCCGGGGACATCACAAATCTTTTAGTGACCTCTTAGTCTGAAATTCTTCCGTTATGTTTTCCTTTGCTCTGCTAATGTGAATTCTGTAAGACGTGCAAGTCCTTTCATGGCGCTACTCAAGGTGTTCCCAATGTTGCCATTGTTTGGTTGAGGACACAATCACAGAAGAGACGTTGATGATGACTTATTAATAGGATTCGTCATTGATATCCGATCTATGTAAACCCCATTAATCGGAAGGATCACTAAGTTCATTTGCAGTTTTCAAGTTGCCACATGCTTAGACTTTGCCAATAATCGGCAGATGTTGCAGCCTCAGAAGAAAGCCGATAGTTACAGAAGACGCTGGCCAGTCTGACACTGGTATATCCAAGAATTCTGCTATCAATGGGAAGATAGCTGATCACCACTCCAACTTCTGAATTTGGGACAGTCTTCATTATCATTAGACAAGTTTTAACTCCAAAGTCATTGATGGCATATCCATATCTTTACTTTTTTGGTATCGTCGGACTTACTGACTGTCATAGACCACCCTGGATATAGAAGTCAAGTCTTGTGTTTTACGCACGTAATACAATCAAGTTTTAGGTTGTTTTCCTGCTCCAATTTATTTTGCACCCTTAAATTATGCTTTTTGGACTAACCAGAGCTGGATTGAATGGTTATTCCCACACGCGACTAGAGTTAAACAAATCTTCGTTTTGGCAGATTCTTTTTGCATAAAAAAAATGTAATGCAAATAGAATCTACTGGGAGAGTTAAAAATCAACCTATCAAATTTGCATTCAACCCTCCTCGGCCTTAACCTCACCAGTCCCTCCACCACAGTTCTCTGTTTAATCCTTAGCTTTCTCGTCCTCAGCCTTCTTCATCCAGCGGTCACATGGAGCAAGACGCAGATCATTGATTTCGGGGCAGATCAGTGGCAATGCAAAGACTGAAAAACTGAAAAAACTATCAAGAGGAGCAGGGAAAGGACCAGGTGGGGAGATATAGCAGCCGAATAAGTGAAGGATGAACTGAGGAGAGGTGAGTATTAGAGAGAAGTGGATCATTTGAAATTTGAATTTGCCGTCTTCTTTGAATTATCCCCCAAAATGTGATTTGTAGTGAATAAATTTGCACGAATTTCAATACTGGAAAGCTTGTAATTGCTCATAAAATGCACATGGGGTTGACGAGAGAGAACCCCACTGACTAAGAGCTTGCACTCTACAGGAGACAGAGGACCCGGCTGACCATAAGAGCTTACACTCTACAGGAGAGAGAGAGGACCCCACTGACCATAAGAGCTTACACTCTACAGGAGAGACCGAGTACCCCACTGACCATAAGAGCTTACACTTTACAGGAGAGAGAGGACCCCACTGACCATAAGAGCTTACACTGTACAGGAGAGAGAGGACCCCGCTGACCATAAGAGCTTACACTCTACAGGAGAGAGGACCCCGCTGACCATAAGAGCTTACACTCTACAAAGAGAGAGGACCCCACTGAAAATAAGAGCTTACACTCTACAGGAGAGAGAGGACCCCACTGACCATAAGAGCTTACACTCTACAGGAGAGAGAGAGGACCCCGCTGACCATAAGAGATTACACTCTACAGGAGAGAGAGGACCCCGCTGATCATAAGAGCTTACACTCTACAGGAGAGAGAGAGGACCCCACTGACCATAAGATATTACACTCTACAGGAGAGAGAGGACCCCGCTGACCATAACAGCTTACACTGTACAGGAGAGAGAGGACCCCGCTGACCATAAGAGCTTACACTCTACAGGAGAGAGAGGTCCTAACTGACCATAAGAGCTTACACTGTACAGGAGAGAGAGGACCCCGCTGACCATAAGAGCTTACACTGTACAGGAGAGAGAGGACCCCGCTGACCATAAGAGCTTACACTCTACAGGAGAGAGAACCCCACTGACTAAGAGCTTGCACTCTACAGGAGAGAGAGAGGACCCCACTGACCATAAGAGCTTACACTCTACAGGAGAGAGAGGACCCCGCTGATCATAAGAGCTTACACTCTACAGGAGAGAGAGAGGACCCCACTGACCATAAGAGCTTACACTCTACAGGAGAGAGAGAGGACCCCACTGACCATAAGAGCTTACACTCTACCGGAGACAGAGGACCCGGCTGACCATAAGAGCTTAGACTCTACAGTAGAGAAAGGACCCCACCGACTATAAGAGCTTACACTCTACAGGAGAGAGAGGACCCTACTGACCATAAGAGCTTACACTCTACAGGAGAGAGAGGACCCTACTGACCATAAGAGCTTACACTCTACAGGAGAGAGGACCCCACTGACCATAAGAGCTTACACTCTACAGGAGAGAGAGGATCCGACTGACTATAAGAGCTTACACTCTACATGAGAGAGAGGACCCCACTGACCATAAGATCTTACACTCTACAGGAGAGAGAGAGGACCCCACTGACCATAAGATCTTACACTCTACAGGAGAGAGAGGACCCCGCTGACCATAACAGCTTACACTCTACAGGAGAGAGAGGACCCCACTGACCATAAGAGCTAACACTCTACAGGAGAGAGAGGATCCGACTGACTATAAGAGCTTACACTCTACATGAGAGAGAGGACCCCACTGACCATAAGATCTTACACTCTACAGGAGAGAGAGAGGACCCCACTGACCATAAGATCTTACACTCTACAGGAGAGAGAGGACCCCACTGACCATAAGAGCTTACACTCTACAGGAGAGAGAGGACCTCACTGACCATAAGAGCTTACACTCTACAGGAGAGAGAGAGGACCCCACTGACCATAAGATCTTACACTCTACAGGAGAGAGAAGACCCCACTGACCATAAGATCTTACACTCTACAGGAGAGAGAGGACCCCACTGCCCATAAGAGCTTACACTCTACAGGAGAGAGAGAGGACCCCACTGACCATAAGAGCTTACACTCTACAGGAGAGAGAGAGGATCCCACTGACCATAAGAGCTTACACTCTACAGGAGAGAGAGGACCCCACTGACCATAAGAGCTTACACTCTACAGGAGAGAGAGAGGACCCCACTGACCATAAGAGCTTACACTCTACAGGAGAGAGAGGACCCCACTGACCATAAGAGCTTACACTCTGCAGGAGAGAGAGGATCCCACTGACCATAAGAGCTTACACTCTACAGGAGAGAGAGGACCCCACTGACCATAAGATCTTACACTCTACAGGAGAGAGAGAGGATCCCACTGACCATAAGAGCTTACTCTCTACAGGAGAGAGAGGACCCCACTGACCATAAGATCTTACACTCTACAGGAGAGAGAGATGACCCCACTGACCATAAGAGCTTACACTCTACAGGAGAGAGAGAGGACCCCACTGACCATAAGAGCTTACACTCTACAGGAGAGAGAGAGGATCCCACTGACCATAAGAGCTTACACTCTACAGGAGAGAGAGAGAGGACTCCACTGACCATAAGAGCTTACACTCTACAGGAGAGAGAGAGGATCCCACTGACCATAAGAGCTTACACTCTACAGGAGAGAGAGAGAGGACCCTACTGAGCATAAGAGCTTACACTCTACAGGAGAGAGAGGATCCGACTGACTATAAGAGCTTACACTCTACAGGAGAGAGGACCCCACTTACTATAAGAGCTTACACTCTACAGGAGAGAGAGAGGATCCCACTGACCATAAGAGCTTAAACTCTACAGGAGAGAGAGAGGACCCTACTGACGATAAGAGCTTACACTCTACAGGAGAGAGAGGATCCGACTGACTATAAGAGCTTACACTCTACAGGAGAGAGAGGATCCCACTGACCATAAGAGCTTACACTCTACAGGAGAGAGAGAGAGAGAGAGAGGACCCCGCTGACCATAAGAGCTTACACTCTACAGGAGAGAGAGGACCCCGCTGACCCTAAGAGCTTACACTCTACAGGAGAGAGAGGACCCCACTGACCATAAGAGCTTACACTCTACAGGAGAGAGAGGACCCCACTGACCATAAGAGCTTACACTCTACAGGAGAGAGAGGACCCCACTGACCATAAGAGCTTACACTCTACAGGAGAGAGAGAGAGAGAGGACCCCGCTGACCATAAGAGCTTACACTCTACAGGAGAGAGAGGACCCCGCTGACCCTAAGAGCTTACACTCTACAGGAGAGAGAGGACATCACTGACCACAAGAGCTTACACTCTACAGGAGAGAGGACGCCGCTGACCATAAGAGTTTACACTCTACAGGAGAGAGGACGCCGCTGACCATAAGAGCTTACACTCTACAGGAGAGAGAGGACCCCACTAACCATAACAGCTTACACGCTACCGGACAGAGAGGACCCCGCTGACCATAGGATCTTACACTCTACAAGAGAGAGATGATGACTTTTGGGTTTTCATTGGCTGTAAGCCATAATCATCAACATTAACAGAAATAAACACTCTGTGTAATGACTCTTTATAATATGTGAGTTTCACTTTTTATATTGAAGAAATGAAATAAATTAACTTTTTGATGATATGCTAATTTTTTGAGAAGCATCTGTATTCAGAAGGTACCATGGTCAGAGTCTGCTTGGCTTCCTAGGTCCTTGAAGGAGTTTTGTTAACTTCTTTAATGAGTAAAATTACAAAGTGTTTATAAAAACAAGTAACTTTGCAATTTACCTCTCATAAAAAATCTATTCCGTCCGGAAGAATGAAGAGATTTTTAATTGTATGTTGCTCGTTGCTTAGGTTACCAGCCTCCTCTGCAGTCTATGAGATGTGGCCAGATTTGTAGGCAAAGAGCGCACGCTTGATAACTCTTTTCAATACAGATTACAATCTCTGCTCCAGATTACTCAATCTGGCCAATGTTAGCGCCCCTGAACTCCTAGACTAGAGGCTGGTAGCTCAATAATATCGCAAGGAAGGAGTGCTATGCCAGGTTTAAATAGGGTGTTCAATCAGGGTGGAGACAATCAGGAACTCAGGGTGGAGACAATCAGAAACTACACAGGTGCAAGTATGTGGGTTAGATGGAACTGTCTAGAAAGCTAAATAGCTCAGAGGAAAGAGCCACCGCCTGGGGCATAAGAGCTGCTGGGTTCAAGTCCTGACAGCTGCGCTGCTGTTCTAAACTGAAAATCATCAGGAGTGCACCGTTCCCTGGGAGGCAGGGGACAAGTGCTCTCCTGCAGAAGAGAATAACCCCTTAAGGTGGGAAAGACAGGTTCTTGTGCTCATTCTGTACTTTTATTCCTCCTGAGACTACAGGAATTTTGCTTGTATATCTTAATAGACTTATTAAAATACACACTAAATATTCATATGGTCAAAACCCGACTAAGGTTCCGGAATCCAAAGTTAACTCAATATAAAGAGAATAATTAATTTTCAGCCATTATATTTACTATATCCATAGGATATGCAATAAATGTTTGATAGAAGTGATTTTCCAATCAGTTACCTGCACCTATTTCCAGAATCGGGATTCCTCAGTCTAGAGATAAGTGAAGGTCCTAGAAAAGCCTTTTGTAAGACAAACCCTTTAACAGCGCTTACCAGCTATTGGAAGTTATAGAAAATGATTAGGATGTTCTTTAACTTTGTAATTGTTGGAGGACATCCTCCAAGGAAAGTGGCCGAAGAACTAATAAAGTAGAGAAGGCTTTTTGGCAGAAGGGGCAACAAGCATTACCCAATATCTAGACCCTCCGTAATGATAAAGGTGTTGCACTTACTAGAACTATGTCATAACTTCATACAGATACAATGTTCCTTTATAACTTGGTTGGTCCTAAGAAAAATGGAAATGAGAAGGTAAAATGGACTGCGGGTTCTTAATGGACCAATATGTCCTCTATCATGGTTAGACATTGTTGTTCCATTTATGAAGAAGCTCCGAGCATCAATGAGCTTATGAGCTTCTTGTAGGGAGGTGGGGGACAAACTTACATTATATGAATCCACCAAAACTGGACAACCTGCTCCAAGGTCATACCTATCATAAAGGCCGACCATGCGGCTGCTATGGGGCCACTGTAGAGAGTGGCCCAACTCTGGTTGGTTCCATCCCTTTATGTTATTGGGTGGCAAAAACCAGTACAGTAACTTCATTATTAGTACAGGTTAAGGGAATTTGTTCAAGGGCAAACCCCAAGGTCATTAGTCTTAGGTTGCAAGATCTAGCACGATAATGATCCTATTTGTGACCCCATATAGAAAATCCACTAAAATGACTAAGAGTTATAAGTGATTTCATCTGACAAATGACTTGACTCATTCTTCGGAATTAATTACTAAAAGGGTGTAAAGGTAATGGCTTGATAATTAATAACTGAGAGACAGCGAGGAGAGGGATTCACCGCTCCGGGGTGATCGGAGGAGACGGCAGGCTGTGCCCTCTCCTCCTCTGCACTCACTTACTGCCTGATTCACTTCATCTGCCTAGATTATACTGTAAATATAATATTACAACTTGCTTTTAAAGAAATTTGCGACTTCTTAACGCGAAATTGTTATTATTTTAATTTACCTCTTCTGCATTCCTAATGGTATACATTGTTACAAAAACACAACTTTAAAAGCAATCATGCTCCGAAATGGCACTTTACATAATCATCAAGGTCTCATTTACAAGTTACGGTAAACTTTAGACATTTTGTAAATTAGAACGTCTTATCATGCCTCATAGTCTTCCAGGAAACTTTTCTTTCTTTAGTAGAAGCCCTTTCTACTAGTTCCGTATAACTTTGGCTTGGCCTTGACCCCATGGTGGGTTCATCATTAATGCAAGTGTGGTCTAAGGGTTAACGTTTCTTCTTGTGGAGACTGATAATCCAGGATGAGGAGACTTATAAGCCAAGCAATACTTCTCTGAGAAGTGAAATATGTAAATTGCCTTTTCAGAGAAGAAGAGGACCTAGACTCTAGTGTCACCTATTGGAAGTAGCAATCCTAAAAGTCGATATCGACCTTTTCACATGTCTTGACTTAGGATACAAGCCCAACCAGAATCTCAATTTTCAGACACATGTTTCGGGGTGTTGCCCCTCATCAGTGCAAAACATGAGATCTGATTTGTGTGTATGAGAGGACACTAGAGTTCAAGTCCTGTTCCTCTCTTAAGAGGCAATTTGCATATTTAATTTCCCAGAGGATCATTGCATGGCCTTTAAGTCTCCTTATCCTGGCATGTCAGGCATGTCACGCTCCACAGGGAAAAATGTTACCCCTTAAACCCCAGTCAGTGCCCTCTCATACAGCCGAATCAAATTGAATGCTTTGCCCTCACTGATGAGGGGCAACTTCTTGAAACACGTATCTGAAAATTGAGATTCTGCTTTGGCTTTTATCCTAAGTCATGTGGCAAGGCTCGTTAAAGGGTCGATATTGACTTTTAGGATTTCCACTTCCAATAGGTGGCACTATTGTTCAAGTCCATTAATGTCTCCTGGAATCGATAGCCTAAATTCAACACACGGTAGTTAGTTGTAGATGTTTTTTCTTGCGGCAAATGCAACGGGAAACAACTTCAATTGATAGAGAGTGGTCCACCCTGGAGAGTTAATCTCATCTTTAAAGCTTCATGCTCTGCAAAGTACTAAAAAGTTTAGTGGCGCAGCATGGGGAGGGCCACAGGGGAGGTTACCTCTGGCGCCATATCCTATGATGGAGCAAAAGTTCACTCCTTTTCGCCACTTCTTCTTGTGCCGTGATTGACCACTCAGCCAACAAGCAATCTAGAGGAATAAAGCTGCTTTGACGTCTCAGGTTCCTACGCAGAGTGCAGCAATCAAGATTAATTTGTCAACTGCTGCTCTCTGCATAGGCATAACCGCGTAACTAGAGATGACAAAGTCTGCACGTTGCTCTCTCCCAACTCTCTTCCTCTCACTCCCTTGTGGGGGGGGGAGCTGTTGCAAAAAAACCAACAAAACACTGATGTTATTATAAACTTTAAGTTTTTGCAAACTTTTTTTTACTGCTTTATAGGGTTAGGACTAGGATTACGATTAGGACTAAAGTTAGGGTTTGGATTTGCGTTGGAGTTAGGACTAAGCTTGGGATATAATTAGAGATTGGCTTACAGACAGTTGGGGTTTGGTTTAGGCCTAATGCCAAGGTAATAAAATAGTTATATTCACAAAAATGTCCACAAAATATATAACAAACTCAGAGATAGAAACCGTAATTCGCTGAATCCCATGGGAGTGATGTTGGGTAAGGAAAGGGAACTTTGGCGTTTTGTAGAGTTTTCTAATTGCCAAAAGCTGCTAGATACTTTTCTTCTCCAGGAATAAAAGGAGTTGCTTTTATTATTCACAGACTACTACTCTCATCTTCTTCACTGCTGCGGTTGTATAACACATTATTGCCTAAATTACATATTGCTATTAGCGACAGACCTCGCATCCGCTGTGGGGCCTGTGAGTAGGGGGGAGACCAATGTCAGCCACGGACCCCCAGTGATGGATCAATGCACCGTCAGCTCCCACTTCCATCTTACACTGTGTGCGTCTGAGTCTCAGAGCAGCGGACGCAATAGCAACAATACATCACGTTCGCTCTGAGGGTCTCCAGACCACACACTACAGAGACCGGAGCAGTGGGGAAAGGGGAGAGATGAGTAGTTTTTCAATTATTAATTATGGGGCTGTCATTTTGTGTTTAGGGGATGCCAGGAGTTTTGAAGGCCAATATTTGCATGTGGGAGTGATCAAACTGTGTGTGGGGCTGTACGGAGGCCATTATACTGTGTGAAGGACTGAGGGGCAATTATACTATGTGGAGGGCTGCAGGGACCATTATTTTGTGTTGGAGTCACTGAGGGCATCATAATGTGTGCTATGGGGTCATTACTGTGTTGGCAGCACTATGAGAGCATCATACTTTGATGGGGGCATTGTAGAGGCCTCATACTGTACATCCGGAGGGGCATTTTTGTTGGTATCATACTTTAAAGGGGCCATGATAGGGTTATCATAGTGGGTGAGAACACTTAAGGACTTCAGTAGGGGCAATATTACTTTATAAGTGCCACCATACATGTTCTTTAATATTTAGTAGATACGCCCCTTCTGCGACTTTGCCTATGTGCCATGACCCCACATAATTGGCTGAATATTTTAGGGTATATAGCACTTCTGTTATGAGGTTCCATGATTTCTATGCGTGCCCCTTACTGTCTGGAGTATTTCTCCAATGCTTTAGGGCTTCCTATTCCTATATATATTATTGAGCTGAGAGATCCGACGTTCTCTCAGTCACTAGTCTAAATAACCCTAAAATGTCTGCTGCATTTCCTGCCTCGGCTTTTATACAGGCTGCGATAGCTCCTCCTGACTATACCATGTGATGTGATAGCTACAATGCATATAGGTAAGCGTCTGAGATCATGTCAGCCTTTTATACTTTATGCAATCTTCTACAATGTGTAAAAAGGTGGTGGGCATTTTCTGGACGGAGATTCGTGCAAATCGAACAGCAAATTATTTGACCTTGGCCGAGACCTGCGAACGTCAGAAAATTTGACACAATTCCATTTTGCATTGAAACGATTTTCTCACCTCTACCTGTGAAAAGTCGAAAGGAAGCAAATGAAAAATGTTCTTCCAAAGTCAAAAGAATTCTAAATCTTTGCTTTTATTGGATGAGCTATGGACGATGAGATTAAAAAAAATGATTTCGAGAAATCTTCTCCCAGTTTTTAGAAGAAATTAATATGACATTTTAAAAGTGAAAGTTTGGGAAAACTGGAAAATTCCTCTTTAAAAGGCCATCGTGTTTTCCTAAAAGTTTCGCAGCTTTTACGCGAGAATCTCCTAACTTTTAGCTAGACCAGTCTTTGCTACCCTCTGCTGGCTCCTCTACAACTTTCGGCATCAGGCTGTAAATTTTGTGCCCAATTCTACAACACTCTTCCATAGACATTTTATAATAATCCTGATGTTTGCGGCAGAATTCCTAAAATTTTAAAAAGTGACCTAAGTTCTCAAAAATTTGAAAACTATTCAGAAATTAATCTTCACTTCTTTCTTTCTTCCCAGTCTTCAGCTTTTTACATTCTTACAGTTTTCGGAATCAGCTTTCCAGGAATATGAGAGACCAGATGAAAGGAATTGTATTATTAAGTCTTGTTGGTCAATTGAAGAGGACAAGCTGCAATACCTTACGTGACCACTGAGCAAGGGTGGCATCGTTTCAAGAGAACAAAATAAAATAGGTCACATTTTTTTTAAGAGGTTGCCCAGGACTAGAGGTGAGAAAATCTGCCGAACATTAAACCTTGACAGAATCCAATACTATTTGGAATTCTAAACGAATACTAAACGAATGTCTCTCAACTGCAAGTAAAAAAGTAATTTGTGTGGATTCTAGAACGCAATGTATAATAATAAATGTCCCTGCCGCAGGAGCTCCCCACCGATCCTCCGCCGGCTTCGCAAAGCTCAGGCTCCGACTCCAGTCTCTTCTTCACTCCTCGCTGACTAGTTATGGCGCCATGACATGCACCAGGTCCTGGCTAGCGTTGGAATGGCCGCCGAAAAAGGAAGTCGGAGTTGGTGCCTTCGAAAGCGAGCAGAGGACTGGTGAGCAGTTGGACCAGCGAGAAGGGAGGAGAACTTGATATTTTAGCATTTTTTAGACCCTTCCTGACCCAAATAGGCAGTCGGTTGCCAATGATTTTGCTGGATTTGCCCAAATTTCAGTTCCCCAAAAATTTGAATTAGAATCTCCACATTTTGGGGAAATTTTAATTAGTTTAAAATCAATTTTCTCCTCCTTAGCCAAGACTTATATACTGACCTATCCTTAGTCAATATCAGATTTGTGGGGGTCCAACGCCTGCCTCCGGCACTGATCAGCTGTTTGTAGCCCCTGCAGAGGCGGAAGGTGTACAGTGCACAGACCTGGTCGGTCTCGGGACTGCAGCTCAGCTCCTATTGAGGTGAATGTGATCCCAGCTGCAGTACCCAGTACAACCACTACACAGTGGATGGCGCTGTGCTGCATATCTGAGCGGAAGACAGGTGATCGGTGGTGGTGCCGGGTGTTGGACCGCCACTGATCCAACATTAATGGCCAATCCTAAGCAGTGGACAACCCCTTTAAGTCTGATAACTTCTTTAATCTTCCACACTGTTCTTTAGCGCTCTCTCACTAGCTGATCGTTGCTCTCTATACATCTATCACCTGCTGTCCTCACCTAGATCTCACCTTGCATTAGTAATTGAGCAATTTGATAAATTCCCTCCACCGATACGTCAATTAGCCCTCCACTTAATTGACACGCTTAACGACAACCTAACGCGACTTGTTTGTAGCTAATCACTCGTGTCTGAGAGGCTGTGAACATCTCTGTCTCTGTCTCCGGCTCCACCACTATTTATTAGGTCGCTCTTAAAAACAAGAATCAGATCATAATAGAGAATCGGAGACTTTGGAGCAGACAGGACTGTACGGTCTCGTGCACACACGGCCTTCTATACGTGACACTGCTGTCTGCTGGTTTATTGCACCATTGATGCTCTGTGTGCCGCCACATGGTGCAAAAAATGGTACACGAGAAATCCTCCTAAATACAACGTCTGATGAAGTATGCAAGTGTAAAGCCTATTCTGGTACCATAGGGTTGTATAGAAACCCATAGATGCCCTATACAAAGTATACACACTCCTAGATGCTTTCCATGGACCCCAACACTGCAAAGCAGCAGAGCTAACCACTGAGCCACCATACTCAAGGCTATGTGACACTTTGTATTGTCATTAGATTACCATTTGTTTAAAACTGTTTTTATGTTTAAGTATTTTTATTTTAAATTCAATTTTATTTATTTAATTTTCAATATCATTATCGTCAATAAACAATTCATAAATCTTCCAATTCTCACACTTGTATCCAGGCCTGCAACTACAATCGCACTTCCTTTGGTATTGAAGACTTTCCAGCAGTTACTTTATCATCACAGAGAGGACTACAAAGACTGATACCTAGGGTTGAGCGAAACGGATCGTTCATTTTCATAAGTCGCCGACTTTTGGCAAAGTCGGGTTTCATGAAACCCGACCCGATCCCTGGACAACCAGCAGAGGGCGCCTCTTATGAACTCGAGCCTGGGAGCTTTCTAGGAAAGTTCCCACGATCTAGAAACATCCAGCAGAGGGAGCCTCACCGCAAATGAAGGTAAATATAGGTCATTGACCTACTTTACCTTCATTTTCCGGGGTTTTTGCAGCCATGAGCATCATTGCATTAGCAAAGCTCGTGGCTGCAAATTATTTTAGCCCCTTCAGATGGATTTACATCGTTGGACGTTACAGATCTGCGGAGGGTAAGGATATTGTTGGTTTATTATGTTTTTTTGTTACAGAACGAGGGTCTTCAGTGACTGGATTGGGCGTAGAATAAAATACTCCAGCAACCATTGTTTTTATTTCATTAAAATAATTTTTAATAATGTGTTTGTTTGTTTTTTAACCCTTTACTACAATTGGATTAATAATGGATAGGTGTCATAATTGACGCCTCTCGATTATTAATTTGGCTTAATGTCACCTTACAATAGCAAGGTGACATTAACCCTTCATTACCCCATATCCCACCGCTACACGGGAATGGGAAGAGAGTGGCCAAGTGCCAGAATAGGCGCATCTTCCAGATGTGCCTTTTCTGGGGTGGCTGGGGGCAGGTGTTTTTAGCCAGGGGGGGCCAATAACTGTGGACCCTCTACACGCTATTAATATCTGCCCTCAGTCACTGGCTTTACTACTCTGGCGGAGAAAATTGTGCGGGAGCCCACGCCAATTTTTTCCGCCATTTAACCCTTTAATTTACTAGCTAGAATGGCCAAATTTTACATAGACACACTACTAACATTAGTAGTGTGGAATATGCAAAAAAATGGTGATATGAGATGGTTTACTGTATGTAAACCAGGTCTCATATCATGTCGGGTTTAGGAAGGAGAAAGCAAAAGCCGATAATTGAATTACCGGCTTTCTGCTATATCGCGCTAGATGAAATATTAATATATATACAGTGGGGCAAAAAAGTATTTAGTCAGTCAGCAATAGTGCAAGTTCCACCACTTAAAAAGATGAGAGGCGTCTGTAATTTACATCATAGGTAGACCTCAACTATGGGGGACAAACTGAGAAAAAAAAATCCAGAAAATCACATTGTCTGTTTTTTTTAACATTTTATTTGCATATTATGGTGGAAAATAAGTATTTGGTCAGAAACAAAATTTCATCTCAATACTTTGTAATATATCCTTTGTTGGCAATGACAGAGGTCAAACGTTTTCTGTAAGTCTTCACAAGGTTGCCACACACTGTTGTTGGTATGTTGGCCCATTCCTCCATGCAGATCTCCTCTAGAGCAGTGATGTTTTTGGCTTTTCGCTTGGCAACACGGACTTTCAACTCTCTCCAAAGGTTTTCTATAGGGTTGAGATCTGGAGACTGGCTAGGCCATTCCAGGACCTTGAAATGCTTCTTATGAAGCCACTCCTTCGTTGCCCTGGCGGTGTGCTTTGGATCATTGTCAGGTTGAAAGACCCAGCCACGTTTCATCTTCAATGCTCTTGCTGATGGAAGGAGGTTTGCACTCAAAATCTCACGATACATGGCCCCATTCATTCTTTCATGTACCCGGATCAGTCGTCCTGGCCCCTTTGCAGAGAAACAGCCCCAAAGCATGATGTTTCCACCACCATGCTTTACAGTAGGTATGGTGTTTGATGGATGCAACTCAGTATTCTTTTTCCTCCAAACACGACAAGTTGTGTTTCTACCAAACAGTTCCAGTTTGGTTTCATCAGACCATAGGACATTCTCCAAAAACTCCTCTGGATCATCCAAATGCTCTCTAGCAAACTTCAGACGGGCCCGGACATGTACTGGCTTAAGCAGTGGGACACGTCTGGCACTGCAGGATCTGCGTCCATGGTGGTGTAGTGTGTTACTTATGGTAGGCCTTGTTACATTGGTCCCAGCTCTCTGCAGTTCATTCACTAGGTCCCCCTGCGTGGTTCTGGGATTTTTGCTCACCGTTCTTGTGATCATTCTGACCCCACGGGGTGGGATTTTGCGTGGAGCCCCAGATCGAGGGAGATTATCAGTGGTCTTGTATGTCTTCCATTTTCTAATTATTGCTCCCACTGTTGATTTCTTCACTCCAAGCTGGTTGGCTATTGCAGATTCAGTCTTCCCAGCCTGGTGCAGGGCTACAATTTTGTTTCTGGTGTCCTTTGACAGCTCTTTGGTCTTCACCATAGTGGAGTTTGGAGTCAGACTGTTTGAGGGTGTGCACAGGTGTCTTTTTATACTGATAACAAGTTTAAACAGGTGCCATTACTACAGGTAATGAGTGGAGGAAAGAGGAGGCTCTTAAAGAAGAAGTTACAGGTCTGTGAGAGCCAGAAATCTTGATTGTTTGTTTCTGACCAAATACTTATTTTCCACCATAATATGCAAAAAAAATGATAAAAAAACAGACAATGTGATTTTCTGGATTTTTTTTTCTCAGTTTGTCTCCCATAGTTGAGGTCTACCTATGATGTAAATTACAGACGCCTCTCATCTTTTTAAGTGGTGGAACTTGCACTATTGCTGACTGACTAAATACTCTTTTGCCCCACTGTATGTGTCTACTGACATATATATATATATAGACATTATATATGTTTTTTTTTTTTTTTGACACATGGATCCCTTGTATAGCCGTATGTCGGTTTTGCAAGCCTGCGATAATAACACGCAGTACGGATGACATACGGATTACATACGGAGGATGCCATGCGCAAAAAACGCTGAAACACCCTGCCTACGGAGGAGCTACGGACCACTATTTTCGGGACTTTTCAGCGTATTACGGCCGTAATATACGGACCGTATTTTCATACGCTGAGTGTGAAGCCGGCCTAACAGTGGGCCTGATTTCTTGCCAATTCTCCCATAAATAAAAACAAAATAGTGGGAGATTAAGATTGGCATTTCTGCTTCAGTGCCAGTGCTGTGTGTGCCACCTGTCTCAAATTGTGCGCCACATTAAACCTAGTGTGTAACACTGTGCCAGATTTCTTTTAAATTCTCCCGGAAAAAAAATAAATAGTGGGAGATTAAGATTGGCAATTCTGCCTCAGTGCCAGTGCTGTGTGTGGTATCTGTCTCTAATTTTGTGCCACAGAACATATACTGTATAAGAGTGGGCCACATTTCTTCAATATTCTCCCAGAAAAAATAAAAAGGGGGAGATTTTTATTGGTAGTGTCTGCATCAGCGTCAGTCCTGTTAGTGGCATATCTGTCTGCCACTGAAGCTGTGTACTGTTATACATTGGGCCTGATTTTCCCTGCAGTCTCACCCACCTATAAAGGGATATATAAATCCAACAGAAGTTTGAGTTCACCTTGTAACTGGTTTTACAGTAACAAATACCGTTAGTTTGGTTACGTTTTTCAAACAATGAGGAAGTCTGGTGGAAGAGGTCGTGGCCGTGGGCGGTCATTGCCAACTGGTAATGATGGTAGTGGTGGTGGAGTATCAGGTGGTCGTGGGAAAAGCAATATAGCACCTAAGTCTCGAGTTGTTGAGCCAGCTTCGTCTTCTGGCTACACAAGGCCCCGAACGCTCCCTTTTCTGGGAGTAGGAGAACCGCTTTTAAAGCCGGAGCAGCAAGAACAAGTTTTGGCTTTCCTTGCTGACTCAGCCTCTAGCTCTTTCGCCTCCTCTTCTGAAACTGCTAAATGTAAAAGCAGCGCGTCGTTAGTGGATGTTCACGGTCAGGGACAAGTCACTTCCTTGTCTTCTTCACCAAGAACAACAGAGAAGGATGCAGCAGGCGACACAACGGGTTACTCCATGGAGCTCTTTACACATACCGTTCCTGGGTTAGAAAGTGAAACAGTTAACAGGCCATGCCCATTACAAGTTGAATCGGACATGGAGTGCACAGATGCACAGCCACAGCCAGATTACTATGCTGTTCCTTTGACTCAGACCAGAACATTGCCCTCGCAGTGTACTGATCCAGAATCAGACCCTGATGAGACTATGGTGCCCCGTCACAAACGCTATACCACTGGCTTACACGGTGACACAGACGAAGTTGCACACGAGATAGAAAAGGAGGTCATAGATGACCCAGTTGTTGACCCCGATTGGCAGCCATTGGGGGAACAGGGTGCAGGCGGCAGTAGCTCTGAAGCGGAGGAGGAGGAGCCACAGAAGGCATCAACATCGCAACAGGTTCCATCTGCCAGGCCCGTATCTGGCCAAAAACGCGTGGCAAAACCAAAACCAGTTGTAGGACAGCGTGGACATCCGGTTAAAGAAGCTCAGTCTGCAATGCCTGAAAAGGTATCCGATAGTAGAAAGAGTGCAGTCTGGCATTTTTTTAAACAACATCCAAATGATCAGCGCAAAGTCATCTGTCAAAAATGTTCAACTACCTTAAGCAGAGGTCAGAATCTTAAAAGTCTATATACAAGTTGCATGCGTAGACATTTAACTACCAGGCATTTGCAAGCCTGGACTCACTACCAAACGTCCCTTAAGGTTGTAGCACCCTCGGCCAATGAAGCTAGTCAGCAACGCTACATCCCTTCCCTCACTGTAAGCCCACCATTTCCCGCACCACCTGCAGTAAATGTGCAGATTTCGTCACCAGGCCAAAGCAGTCAGGGAATCACCAGTTTCGTATTAGGAAACACTGCATGTAGGGCACCAGCAAGAATACCATCTCTAACCCTCTCTCAGTCTGCCATGTCCACCGGCACCCCCGCTAGTTCTACCATCTGCAGCTCTCCAGTCCAGCTCACACTACATGAGACTCTCGTTAGGAAAAGGAAGTACTCATCCTCGCATCCGCGTACACAGGGTTTGAACGCCCACATTGCTAGACTAATCTCATTAGAGATGATGCCCTACCGGTTAGTTGAAAGCAAAGCTTTCAAAGCCCTGATGGACTATGCTGAACCACGCTACGAGCTACCCAGTCGACACTTCTTTTCGAGAAAAGCCATCCCAGCCCTCCACCAGCATGTAAAACACCGCATCGACCATGCACTCAAGCAATCTGTGAGTACAAAGGTGCACCTGACAACAGATGCATGGACCAGTAGGCATGGCCAGGGACGTTACGTGTCCATCACGGCACACTGGGTTAATGTGGTGGATGCAGGGTCCACAGGGGACAGCAATATTGGGACAGTTCTGCCTAGCCCACGGTCTAGGAAACAGTTGGCTGTAGGCGTTCGTCCCCCCTCCTCCTCCTCCTCGTCCTCCTCCAGAAGCGAGAGCTCGTCCACAGACCGCAGTCGCACGAGCACTCCATCCGCAGCTGCCACTGTTGCACACCAGGTCTCCCATTATGGGACAGCTACTGGCAAGCGTCAGCAGGCTGTATTGGCAATGAAGTGTTTGGGCGACAACAGACACACCGCGGCAGTTCTGTCCGAGTTCTTGCAGCAAGAAACTCAGTCATGGCTGGGAAGTGTACATCTTGAGGCAGGCAAGGTAGTGAGTAATAACGGAAGGAATTTTATGGCTGCCATAGCCCTTTCCCAACTGAAACACATTCCTTGCCTGGCTCACACCTTAAACCTGGTGGTGCAGTGCTTCTTGAAAAGTTATCCGGGGTTACCCGACCTGTTCCTCAAAGTGCGCAGACTTTGCACGCATATCCGTCGTTTGCCCGTACACTCCAGCCGTATGCAGAACCATCAGCGGTCTTTGAACCTTCCCCAGCATCGCCTAATCATCGACGTTGCAACAAGGTGGAACTCAACACTGCACATGCTTCAGAGACTGTGCGAACAGAGGTGTGCTGTTATGTATTTGTGGGAGGATACACATACACGGGCAAGCAGTTGGATGGCAGACATGGAGTTGTCAGGTGTGCAGTGGTCGAAGGTACAAGACCTGTGTCAAGTCCTTCAGTGTTTTGAGGAATGCACACGGCTGGTTAGTGCAGACAACGCCATAATAAGCATGAGCATCCCCCTAATGCGTCTGCTGATGCAAAGTTTGACGCACATAAAGGAGCAGGCGTCTGCAGCCGAGGAAGAGGAAAGCCTTGATGACAGTCAGCCATTGTCTGGTCAGGGCAATCTACAGGACGAGGTAGCGGGCGAAGAGGAGGAGGACGAGGGGGATGATGGGGATGAGTATTTTTTGAATGAGGAAGCTTCTCCGGGGACCAATAGAAACTGGTGGCGTTGCAAGGCCGGGTTCAGATTTTTTGAGGGAGACAAGTGACGTAGATTTTCCTGAAACTGCCCCTCAACCCAGCACAACCGCAGATTTGACAACTGGAAGTTTGGCCCACATGGCGGATTATGCCTTACGTATCCTCAAAAGGGACCCACGCATTATTAAAATGATGACCGATGACGATTACTGGTTGGCCTGCCTCCTTGATCCTCGCTATAAAGGCAAATTGCAAAATATCATGCCACATGAGAACCTCGAACAAATATTAGCAACCAAACAAGCAAGTCTTGTAGACCGTTTGATTCAGGCATTCCCAGCACACAGCGCCGGTGATGGTTCTCACAGGAGCTGCAGGGGGCAACAGGGCAGAGGTGTTAGAGGTGCACAAATCAGAAGTGGCGTTGGACAGAGGGGTTTTCTGACCAGGTTGTGGAGTGATTTTGCTATGACCGCAGACAGGACAGGTACTGCAGCATCAATTCAAAGTGACAGGAGACAACATTTGTCCAGTATGGTTACTAACTATTTTTCATCCCTTATCAATGTTCTCCCTCAACCGTCATTCCCATTTGATTACTGGGCATCCAAATTAGACACCTGGCCAGAATTGGCAGAATATGCATTGCAGGAGCTTGCTTGCCCGGCAGCTAGTGTCCTATCAGAAAGAGTATTCAGTGCTGCTGGTTCAATATTGACCGAAAAAAGGACTCGTCTGGCTACCCAAAATGTTGATGATCTAACCTTCATTAAAATGAACCACTCATGGATTTCGAATTATTTTGCCCCACATTTCCCTATAAAAAGGTCTTGCTTGTGGACTGGTCTTACTGACTGTTCCAATCTCTTAATCTGCAGCAGCTGTTTGTCCAGCATACGACATGTTTACACCTCCCTAAATGGGCTAACTCCCCCCACGGGGCCGTGGTCTCGCCACTTGGCGCAAGCACCCGTGAGAGTGCCGTTTGTCTGAAGAGGTGGGTGTGCCCGCTTTTGGCCGACGGCACTGCCACTGGGTCCCTCATAGTACAATAAAGTGTCTCTGGCGGTGGTGGCGCGCAACCAACGTCAGACACACCATTGTAACATGAGGGGCCCTGGGCCTGAATCGCCGGCCACAAGAGAGTCCCCCCCCCAGCTCAAACACTGCTCTACCACTTGCAAAATTATCTCTCACAGCTCCACCAATGTTTAGTCTAGGCGCTGACATCCTTCAATGCCTGGCACTGACAATACCAATGTGCTGACATGTATGATGCTAGTTAAAATAGTCAGGGTCAGTGTCCTATATTGACACCAGTAAATACTTAGCGCCAAATTACTATGTCTGAAACTCAGCAGAGGAGCCCACCCCTGTACCTAAGTATGCCACCCTTTTTTTTTTGGTTTAGTTGTTTTGAGAGACATTAACATCTATTTATTTTTGGGGACTACTAACTGTGTCAGACACTCCTTCCAATCGTCCTCCGCTGACCACACCAATGCTGCCTGTGTACCCCTGCAAGATAATTCGAACTGCATTGAGCCTAATTTTTTTTATTTTAGGACTACTAAGTCTGTCTGCGGTCCCTCCTTCCAATAGTCCTCCGCTGACCACACCAATGCTGCCTGTGTACCCCTGGAACCTATTTAAAAGTGCATAGAGCCTACTTTATTTATTGTAGGCCTACTAAGTCTGTCTGCGGTCCATCCTTCCATTTGTCCTCCGCTGAGCACACCAATACCGACCGTGTACCCATGTACCTTTTTTTCAGCCTGCAGTGAGCCAACTTTGTGGTGTAAGGCCTACTAGCAGTGTCTGTCTGCGCCACTTAATACAACTGTTCTCCTCTAAAAAAAAAAAAAAAAAAAAGGCTGGTTTTCAGCCTGTCAGAATTATAAAACTGCATTGGGGCCACAAGTTTCGTTGTTGTCTACAAACTGATTCTTCCGCTCCAAGGTGTTCTCCTGGTTGCCTTTCCTGAGCTTCAATCTTCAGGCTCTTGTTAAATAGTTCTTAAATGGAACAACTGCATTTGGCCTACTAGTTGGGTTGGGGCCTACTACCAGTGTCTGCCGCTCCAAGGTGTTCTCCTGGTTGCCTTTCCTGAGCTTCAATCTTAAGGCTCTTGTTAAATAGTTGTTGAAACAACACTGCATTAGGCCTACAAGTTGGGTCAGGGTTCTACAAATGGTGTCTTCCGCTCCAAGGTGTTCTCCAGGTTGCCTCTCCCTAGCTTCTATCTTCAGGCTCTCGTTAAATTGTTTTTAATATAACACTGCATTTGGCCTACTTGTTTTGTTGGCCCTACCAACGGTGTCTGCCGCTTCTTGATGTTCTCCTACACTGAACAAACCAGTGCCACCTGTTAACTACTGTTACCAATTTTGAACTGCATTTAGCCTACTTACTGATTTAGGCCTACTCACTGTGTCAGCTTCTCATTACAGTTGTACTCCACTGAACAAAGCAATGCCCCCTGGTTAGTCCTGTTACCTATTTTGAACTGCATTTAACCCACTTTATTCTTTGGGCCTATTTGTTTGTTTCCTCCTCATCCTGCCCATTGCCCAGCCAGTGATAGATGAGTCTGCTGGTACATTGACCCAGAACGCTACATTCCCCGTGCACGCTACACAGCCAGAATGTGACCCTGCTGAAAGTCAGGTTCCCCTTCCCGCATACCATACCACCTTACACGGGGACAAAGAGGAATGTGCAGATGAAAGTGCAGGTTCCTTCATCAGGTGGGGGGGGAATACTCGTTGGCGACGTCACTGGCACAGGGCCCCTCATAGTACGCAAAAAGTGTTGCTGCCGGTGGGAGGCGCCCCCACCGTGCTAACACACCGCTGTACTTTGAGGGGCCCTGTGCCAGTGCCAATGCCAACGAGTGGGCCCCCCCTGCTTGCTCAGGATCACAGCACTTGCAAAAAATACTTACCTCTCCCTGCTCCACTGCCCTGAGGTGGTCCAGATTACCTGGGCCCACTAAATATTTGAACCAGCCCTACCCAGGCAGCAGCTGCCAAGGCAAACAGGATCATGGGGTGCATTAAAAGAGGTCTGGATACACATGATGAGAGCATTATACTGCCTCTGTACAAATCCCTAGTTAGACCGCACATGGAGTACTGTGTCCAGTTTTGGGCACCGGTGCTCAGGAAGGATATAATGGAACTAGAGAGAGTACAAAGGAGGGCAACAAAATTAATAAAGGGGATGGGAGAACTACAATACCCAGATAGATTAGCGAAATTAGGATTATTTAGTCTAGAAAAAAGACGACTGAGGGGCGATCTAATAACCATGTATAAGTATATAAGGGGACAATACAAATATCTCGCTGAGGATCTGTTTATACCAAGGAAGGTGACGGGCACAAGGGGGCATTCTTTGCGTCTGGAGGAGAGAAGGTTTTTCCACCAACATAGAAGAGGATTCTTTACTGTTAGGGCAGTGAGAATCTGGAATTGCTTGCCTGAGGAGGTGGTGATGGCGAACTCAGTCGAGGGGTTCAAGAGAGGCCTGGATGTCTTCCTGGAGCAGAACAATATTGTATCATACAATTATTAGGTTCTGTAGAAGGACGTAGATCTGGGGATTTATTATGATGGAATATAGGCTGAACTGGATGGACAAATGTCTTTTTTTGGCCTTACTAACTATGTTACTATGTTACTATGTTACCCCCCACAACTTTAGCCAAATGACCCCCAATTTCCAATGCCTAACTATTATTATAAGGTAAATTAAGATTGACAAGCTTCAGTAACAAGAATGGATGTTTTTGCCATTAAAATTGGCACTGTAGGTGTTTTCCTGGCCTCCACTCACTGCTGACTATGCTTCCCCATTGACTTGCATTGGGTTTCGTGTTTCGGTCGATCCCCGACTTTTCGCGATAATCGGCCGATTCCACTCAACTCGACTTTTGAGATAGTCTCGTTTCGCGAAACCCGACTCGACCCTAAAAAACTTAAAGTCGCTCAACCCTACTGATAACCCAGGATCCACCATTCACAATAGGTGATATCACAGCTCACCTCCTCCTCCTGTACAATGACTGATAACACCTCTATATACAGCAGATAACACAGGATCCACCATTCACAATAGGCGATGTCCCAGCTCACCTCCTCCTCCTGTTCAATGACTGATAACACCTCTATATACAGTAGATAATGCAGGATCCACCATTCACAATAGGTGATGTCACAGCTCACCTCCTCCTCCTGTACAATGACTGATAACACCTCTATATACAGTAGATAACACAGGATCCACCATTCACAATAGGTGATGTCACAGCTCACCTCCTCCTCCTGTACAATGACTGATAACACCTCTATATACAGTAGATAACACAGGATCCACCATTCACAATAGGTGATGTCACAGCTCACCTCCTCCTCCTGTACAATGACTAATAACACCTCTATATACAGTAGATAACCCAGAATCCACCATTCACAATAGGTGATATCATAGCTCACCTCCTCCTCCTGTACAATGACTGATAACACCTCTATATACAGCAGATAACACAGGATCCACCATTCACAATAGGCGATGTCCCAGCTCACCTCCTCCTCCTGTTCTATGACTGATAACACCACTATATACAGTACATAACCCAGGATCCACCATTCCCAATAGGTGATGTCACAGCTCACCTCCTCCTCCTGTACAATGACTGATAACACCTCTATACACAGTAGATAACACAGGATCCACCATTCACAATAGGCGCTGTCCCAGCTCACCTCCTCCTCCTGTACAATGACTGATAACACCTCTATATACAGTAGATAACACAGTATTCACCATTCACCATAGGTGATGTCACAGCTCACCTCCTCCTCCTGTACAATGACTGATAACACCTCTATATACAGTAGATAATACAGGATCCACCATTCACAGTAGGAGATGTCACAGCTCACCTCCTCCTCCTGTACAATGACTGATAACACCTCTATATACAGTAGATAACACAGGATCCACCATTCACAATAGGTGATGTCACAGCTCATCTCCTCCTGTACAATGACTGATAACACCTCTATATACAGTAGATAACACAGTATTCACCATTCACAATAGGTAATGTCACAGCTCACCGCCTCCTCCTGTACAATGACTGATAACAACTCTATATACAGTAGATAACACAGGATCCACCATTCACAATAGATGATGTCACAGCTCACCTCCTCCTCCTGTACAATAACTGATAACACCTCTATATACAGCAGATAACACAGGATCCACCATTCACAATAGGTGATGTCACAGCTCACCTCCTCCTGTACAATGACTGATAACACCTATATATACAGTAGATAACACAGGATCCACCATTCACAATAGGTGATGTCACAGCTCACCTCCTCCTCATGTACAATAACTGATAACAACTCTATATACAGCAGATAACACAGGATCCACCATTCACAATAGGTGATGTCACAGCTCACCTCCTCCTGTACAATGACTGATAACACCTATATATACAGTAGATAACACATAATCCACCATTCCCAATAGGTGATGTTACAGCTCACCACCTCCTCCTGTACAATGACTGATAACACCTCTATATACAGTAGATAACACAGGTTCCACCATTCACAATAGGCGATGTCACAGCTCACCTCCTCCTCCTCCTGTACAATGACTGATAACACCTCTATATACAGCAGATAACACAGGATCCACCATTCCCAATAGGTGATGTCACAGCTCATCTCCTCCTTCTGTACAATGACTCATAACACCTCTATATACAGTAGATAACACATGATCCACCATTCACAATAGGTGATGTCACAGCTCACCTCCTCCTCCTGTACAATGACTGATGACACCTCTATATACAGTAGATAACACAGGTTCCACCATTCACAATAGGTGATGTCACAGCTCACCTCCTCCTCCTCCTGTACAATGACTGATAACACCTCTATATACAGCAGATAACACAGGATCCACCATTCACAATAGGTGATGTCACAGCTCATCTCCTCCTTCTGTACAATGACTCATAACACCTCTATATACAGTAGATAACACAGGATCCACCATTCACAATAGGTGATGTCACAGCTCACCTCCTCCTCCTGTACAATGACTGATGACACCTCTATATACAGTAGATAACACAGGTTCCACCATTCACAATAGGTGATGTCACAGCTCACCTCCTCCTGTACAATGACTGATAACATCTCTATATACAGTAGATAACACAGAATCCACCATTCACAATAAGTGATATCACAGCTCACCTCCTCCTCCTGTACAATGACTGATAACACCTCTATTTACAGTAGATAACACAGGATCCACCATTCACAATAGGTGATGTCACAGCTCACCTCCTCCTCCTCCTGTACAATGACTGTTAACACCTCTGTATACCGTGGATAACACAGGATCCACCATTCACAATAGGTGATGTCACAGCTCACCTCCTCCTGTACAATGACTGATAACATCTCTATATACAGTAGATAACACAGAATCCACCATTCAGAATAGGTGATATCACAGCTCACCTCCTCCTCCTGTACAATGACTGATAACACCTCTATTTACAGTAGATAACACAGGATCCACCATTCACAATAGGTGATGTCACAGCTCACCTCCTCCTCCTCCTGTACAATGACTGTTAACACCTCTGTATACCGTGGATAACACAGGATCCACCATTCATGATAGGTGATTTCACAGCTCACCTCTGCATACTGGTTGGACAACCCTTTTAACTGAAGATGACAAATTGATTAGACTGTGTTGAATTTCATTAAATTTGAAGTTCCTGGTGAATCCAAACAATTTGGAAGTTGTTGTGAAGTACCAAGAAAACCACGACCTGCCGCGTTTTAAACGTTGTCGAAGATTGCATCAGCCTCATACGACGGACAAGTCCTCAGGCAGAACAACATGAGTTTCCTTCTAATGCTATGGAGCCATTACATCACATGGTATAATGTAACCAATCATATGGGACTATTGTAATTTGTTTAAAAGCCGAAGTAGGTGAGGCAGCAGCCAGTCGATGGTAGTTTTAGACTTGTGAGAGAATGTTAAAGCTCACAGCTTAGCAAGAAAGATAGCACGTGAAAACTGTAAAGCATTGAACAAATATTCCACGCAGCAATGTGTTGTACAACAGCAGCAGTGAAGAAATTAAATGTAGTAGCCTGCAGGTAAGGCCGGGGTCACACTTGCGAGTGCAATGCAAGAAACTCTGGCATGTCTCTCGCACTAATACCCGGTACTGCCGCCAGCATTCAGGACCGGAATGTGCGGCTGCATGTATTTCTATGCAGCTGAACGCTCCGGTCTCGAGTGCTGGCGGCAGTACCGGGTATTGGTGCGAGAGACTCGCGAGAGTTTCTCGCATTGCACTCACAAGTGTGACACCGGCTTAATACAGAGATTCAATTGATTGGGGGAAAGAGAGACAGGAGAGATGTCAGCAGCAGTGCCAGAATCAGTGTGATTGATCAGTGATGTGGTGGAGCTTTATCTGTCCTGCTACATTTGAATTACAATTACGTATTATTTCTTCCTTCTTAGGGCTCATACTCACCTGCGGGAAACTCGGATGAGTCTCGCACGTCAATGCCCGACACTGCACCTGGCACTCAGGAGCGGAGCGTGCAGCTGCATGTATTGCTACGTGGCCGCACACTCCACTCCGAGTGCCGGCAGCAGCACCGGGTATTAACATGTGCGGCTCATCTCGCAGGTGAGTATGAGCCCTTAATGCATTAGAAAGCAGAAGCAAGTTAAAATAATAAAAATCTGATATCCGTGTCAGCCAGAGACAGTGTGCCTCCTTGTTACAAGCAACTGTACTGAGTTTTCACTTTTCTTGTGCAATCCTTCTCGTTAAGAGAGGAATGATTGTTTTTTTAACATACAAAGGAGAACTTTCCAAAATCCAGACATTTAACTGTAACTGTCCAACTCACAAAGTGTGCATGTGCCAACCACTTGTTTTGCACATCTGTTTTACTAGTCTGTTTTTGTAGCCCAGGTTCACTAGTCCAATTTAACATTCGGACATGTCGCACCTATACTGCAGGATGCCGTCACATTTTGCTTTTTGTATATGTGCCTGCCTATCTAGCATTTTTTTAATGTCCTTGTTGGCAAGAATTGAATAATTCAGGTTGAAAAGATTGTGAAATGTCAATTATAGTGTTGTATAAAATGTAAGGTAAAAAAAAAGTCAGAGTGGCAATGGACGGGGAAGTGCAAAATAAAAAAATGCTGACCTTTGTTCAGTGGTTTTAGCATGTATGGAATAAACTTGCTATAAACAGTATGGCAGTATGGAACATACGGCACATCTATCATCTCAGTCAGGCAGAGTTACGGTATGTTACCTCTGACAGCGACACTGGCACAGTTTGTGTTCTGCACAGAGCAGTCTGCCTGATCACAAATTACTAGCAGGTAGAAATTCAAGTTGACTTTTCTCAAATTTGCAGGTCTCCGTGAATTTGAACCTCAATTTGTGAGGATCATGAAAAAAAAAGACTCCGAGAGGGGAATAAAAATGTCAGGGATTGTGGCTTGAGCTTCCCCATAATGCCCTTTAGTAGAGATGAGCGAATAATGTCAAGTAGGATTAAATTCCAAGCAAATTTGGCAAAAATCTGCATTTTATATTGGAGCGCCCCCAGACACAGGGCCACGGGGTACTTGGTACCGGGCCTCTTCTTCTTCTGTTCTGAGGATGTCACGGTGGCTAGACCCGGTCCGTGACCCTGCTAAGGGGCGTCCAATGAAAGGTGGTGGTTTGCTGCGTGGTGCAAGGTGCAATAAATAACGAGGACACAGGGTTGCAGTCTCTTTACCTTTTTACTGGAGACTTAGGGATCTGCAATCCAGAGCACTGCTAACAAGGCTGGCTGAGACCGGCCGGTCCGAAGGCACATCCAGAGTTCCCTTTGCAGGTGGAAATCAGTGCCTACCAACTAGCGCCTGTGTGTTGTAGTCCTTCCCTGCTGAGCACCACGGGATAGTCCTCACAACTGTCATGTCTGTTTCTGATGTCCTTTCCTCTCTCCGTCCCCCACATGATATGGCTAGGACGCACCCGTATGACGGGGTAGGCCTGGAGTTCTTCCGGGACCCTAGAGTCACCCCTCTCCCACACTTGCCTCCTTTGTCTGCTTAGGGGATTTAGGTGAGACAGCCAACCTAGAGTTAACTGTCCTGCTGTGGTTCAAAGTAATGCGTAGAGTCTCTTACTTTCTCGGTGCTCCGGCCACCGGCTACGCGCCTCAGAAGGATGTTGCCTCGATTTCAGGGGCACGACTCCTTCTGGTTCTATCTCCTTTGTGCTGTGATCACGCTCCTCACTTCCCCACACTATACTTCACTTTGTGTCCTTTCTTAAGATGCCGCCGCAAGGTAGTGCAGGCGCGGCTCCGTAACGATCTGTCCTCTTTCTAGGCCGCTGTCAGGATCCCACCCCTGACAGGTCCTCTCCCGAACTCTCCTGGGCTCTTTCTCCTAACTTCCCGTCCAACCCCCAGTTTTACCAGAGTGTGAGGAGTGGCCTAGTAGATAGAACCACTCGCCCTGGTGGCCGGAGTGTGAAGTGTAATGTGTGTTTGTGATACCTGGTCAGAGGAACTCCTTTAGTGCAATCAGACATAACATCGCTCCCCTTGGTTGCAGAGTGACATTACTGCAACGACCAGAACTCTGGGGCGCTGCAATATCAAATCTGCAAATTTTCTGGACGCAATATTTTCGAATTGTAAAGTTCCATCAAAAGTTTTTAAAAAATCATTATACTCAACTTATCGGTCACCTCTCCAGCCCCTCCGCTGTTCATCATCATTACCCATCCAGTCCTCCTTGCGTCTTTTGATCCCCACCGCTCGCACTGAAATTCTCGACCATGATACTGTGACTTTTCGCATGCTTGAGCAGAACCTTCCTTGGTCTCATCAAAGCTGGAAGTTCTAGGTTAGCATGAGAGGCCCGGGGACTTCGGCACAGGCAGCGGGGATCAGAAGATGCGCCGATGGTCAGACTGTTGACGGAGAGGTCTGGAGAGACTATTAAGGAAGGTGCTGGGCCTGCATAGTCAGTGATCTGTGACATACCGCGGTAACAGGACTTTAATAACAGCATTTTTAAAATTCTTTAAACACTGCAAACAAGGAAGGCCGTTTAATACCCTGTGTCCTAACGTTGAAGCTAAACAAAAATCCTGAATCCAAGGCTTGTGTGTCACAAAAAGGTAGCTCCCTGAAAGGGGCAAGCTATTTTTTTCAATTTGAGGGTGCTGAATTCAAATCTGATCTTATAATTTCTCTGAAAAGAGTCTACCGTATTAAAAGGCCTGTGTCTCTCCCATCTGATGTGCCAAGAGACATTATTGTCTCCTTTTTCCCAGTCTGGGTTAGGGGTAAACTATTTGAACTCTCCTCCGAAAAAAGCTTTCTGCGCTCCTCATATGGCCACCTGACATTCTTCAGGGACTTGTCTAAGGACACTTTGAAAAAGCGACGAGATTTTTCATCCGTCACACGGGAGCTCCGGAGGTCCCATTTTGCTTATTCATGGTCGCCTTCCTCCACTCTTTTGGTGAAGCTCTCGCCTGGGGTCGTACACATTGCAACACCGGAGGAGGGTATGACCTTTCTGCGGCGACATGGTCTGAATCCTCCTAGAACTGCCAATGGCTTTACTTGACTTGTAGTCCTGTCCTATACATAAAAACACAAATCCTCATTTCGCTCATAAGTGACAATTATATCTTATCCCAATAATTAGCCTTGATATTGAGCCAGACTTTTTTGCTGCCCACATAGTCGCAGGATCACCCAAGGGTGTTCCCGTGCACGACAAACTACTATTTATCATACATCAAGCTTAAAGTTCATGACGGGCATTCATATTCTTATGTTTACTGGTTACTAGATGTTTACGTAATGAATATACACAAAGCATTACTTATGCCATTTTTATAACCTACCGTATATACTCGAGTATAAGCCGAGATTTTCAGCCCAAATTTTTGGGCTGAAAGTGCCCCTCTCGGCTTATACTCGAGTCAATGTGGGTGGCAGGGTCGGCGGGTGAGGGGGTGAGGGCGCTGAGGTATACTTACCTAGTCCCAGCGATCCTCGCGCTGTCCCTGCCGTCCCACGGGCTTCTGTGCTGCAGCTTCTTCCCCTCTTCAGCGGTCACGTGGGACCGCTCATTAGAGATATGAATATTCATTCCTCTAATCAGCGGTGCCGGTGACCGCTGACAGGAAGAGCTGCGGCACCGAAGACCAGGCAGAGGGATAGCGCGAGGATCGCCAGGACTAGGTAAGTATAGCATATTCACCTGTCCTCGTTCCAGCCGCCGGGCGCCGGCGCCTCCATCTTCCCGGCGTCTGCGCTCTGACTGTTCAGGCAGAGGGCGCGATGACGCATATAGTGTGCGCGGCGCCCTCTGCCTGATCAGTCAGAGCAGAGACGCCGGGAAGATGGAGGCGCCGGAACGAGACGCCGGGAGCTGCAATCAAGGGAGGTGAGTATGTGTTTTTTTTTTATTGCAGCAGCGGCGGCAGAGATTTCTATGGGGCACAATGAACGGTGCAGAGCACCGTATATGGCACAGCAATGGGGCACAATGAACGGTGCAAAGCACCGTATATGGCACAGCAATGGGGCACAGTGAACGGTGCAGAGCACCGTATATGGCACATCTATGGGGCACAGTGAACGGTGCAGGGCACCGTATATGGCACAGCAATGGGGCACAATGAACGGTGCAGAGCACTGTATATGGCACAGCAATGGGGCACAATGAACGGTGCAGAGCACTGTATATGGCACAGATATGGGGCACAATGAACGGTGCAGAGCACCGTATATGGGCACAGATATGGGGCACAATGAACGGTGCAGAGCACCGTATATGGCACAGCAATGGGGCACAATGAACGGTGCAGAGCACCGTATATGGGCACAGATATGGGGCACAATGAACGGTGCAGAGCACTGTATATGGCACAGCAATGGGGCACAATGAACGGTGCAGAGCACCGTATATGGCACAGCAATGGGGCACAATGAACGGTGCAGAGCACCGTATATGGCACAGCTATGGGGCACAGTGAACGGTGCAGAGCACCGTATATGGGCACAGATATGGGGCACAATGAACGGTGCAGAGCACCGTATATGGCACAGCAATGGGGCACAATGAACGGTGCAGAGCACCGTATATGGCACAGCAATGGGGCACAATGAACGGAGCAGAGCACCGTATATGGCACAGCAATGGGGCACAATGAACGGTGCAGACCACCGTATATGGGCACAGATATGGGGCACAATGAACGGTGCAGAGCACCGTATATGGCACAGCAATGGGGCACAATGAACGGTGCAAAGCACCGTATATGGCACAGCAATGGGGCACAATGAACGGTGCAGAGCACTGTATATGGCACAGATATGGGGCACAATGAACGGTGCAGAGCACCGTATATGGCACAGCAATGGGGCACAATGAACGGTGCAGAGCACCGTATATGGGCACAGATATGGGGCACAATGAACGGTGCAGAGCACTGTATATGGCACAGCAATGGGGCACAATGAACGGTGCAGAGCACCGTATATGGCACAGCAATGGGGCACAATGAACGGTGCAGAGCACCGTATATGGCACAGCAATGGGGCACAATGAACGGAGCAGAGCACCGTATATGGCACAGCAATGGGGCACAATGAACGGTGCAGAGCACCGTATATGGCACAGCAATGGGGCACAATGAACAGAGCAGAGCACCGTATATGGCACAGCAATGGGGCACAATGAACGGTGCAGAGCACCGTATATGGGCACAGATATGGGGCACAATGAACGGTGCAGAGCACCGTATATGGCACAGCAATGGGGCACAATGAACGGAGCAGAGCACCGTATATGGGCACAGATATGGGGCACAATGAACGGTGCAGAGCACTGTATATGGCACAGCAATGGGGCACAATGAACGGTGCAGAGCACCGTATATGGCACAGCAATGGGGCACAATGAACGGTGCAGAGCACCGTATATGGCACAGCAATGGGGCACAATGAACGGTGCAGAGCACTGTATATGGCACAGCAATGGGGCACAATGAACGGTGCAGAGCACCGTATATGGCACAGCAATGGGGCACAATGAACGGTGCAGAGCACCGTATATGGCACAGCAATGGGGCACAATGAACGGTGCAGAGCACTGCATATGGCACAGCAATGGGGCACAATGAACGGTGCAGAGCACCGTATATGGCACAGCAATGGGGCACAATGAACGGTGCAGAGCACCGTATATGGGCACAGATATGGGGCACAATGAACGGTGCAGAGCACCGTATATGGCACAGCAATGGGGCACAATGAACGGTGCAGAGCACCGTATATGGGCACAGATATGGGGCACAATGAACGGTGCAGAGCACCGTATATGGCACAGCAATGGGGCACAATGAACGGAGCAGAGCACCGTATATGGCACAGCTATGGGGCACAATGAACGGTGCAGAGCACTGTATATGGCACAGCAATGGGGCACAATGAACGGTGCAAAGCACCGTATATGGCACAGCAATGGGGCACAATGAACGGTGCAGAGCACTGTATATGGCACAGCAATGGGGCACAATGAACGGTGCAGAGCACTGTATATGGCACAGCAATGGGGCACAATGAACGGTGCAAAGCACCGTATATGGCACAGCAATGGGGCACAATGAACGGTGCAGAGCACTGTATATGGCACAGCAATGGGGCACAATGAACGGTGCAGAGCACTGTATATGGCACAGCAATGGGGCACAATGAACGGTGCAGAGCACCGTATATGGCACAGCAATGGGGCACAATGAACGGTGCAGAGCACCGTATATGGCACAGCAATGGGGCACAATGAACGGTGCAGAGCACTGTATATGGCACAGCAATGGGGCACAATGAACGGTGCAGAGCACCGTATATGGCACAGCAATGGGGCACAATGAACGGTGCAGAGCACCGTATATGGCACAGCAATGGGGCACAATGAACGGTGCAGAGCACCGTATATGGCACAGCAATGGGGCACAATGAACGGAGCAGAGCACCGTATATGGCACAGCAATGGGGCACAATGAACGGTGCAGAGCACCGTATATGGGCACAGATATGGGGCACAATGAACGGTGCAGAGCACCGTATATGGCACAGCAATGGGGCACAATGAACGGAGCAGAGCACCGTATATGGGCACAGATATGGGGCACAATGAACGGTGCAGAGCACTGTATATGGCACAGCAATGGGGCACAATGAACGGTGCAGAGCACCGTATATGGCACAGCAATGGGGCACAATGAACGGTGCAGAGCACCGTATATGGCACAGCAATGGGGCACAATGAACGGTGCAGAGCACTGTATATGGCACAGCAATGGGGCACAATGAACGGTGCAGAGCACCGTATATGGCACAGCAATGGGGCACAATGAACGGTGCAGAGCACCGTATATGGCACAGCAATGGGGCACAATGAACGGTGCAGAGCACTGTATATGGCACAGCAATGGGGCACAATGAACGGTGCAAAGCACCGTATATGGCACAGCAATGGGGCACAATGAACGGTGCAGAGCACTGTATATGGCACAGCAATGGGGCACAATGAACGGTGCAAAGCACTGTATATGGCACAGCAATGGGGCACAATGAACGGTGCAGAGCACTGTATATGGCACAGCAATGGGGCACAATGAACGGTGCAGAGCACCGTATATGGCACAGCAATGGGGCACAATGAACGGTGCAGAGCACCGTATATGGCACAGCAATGGGGCACAATGAACGGTGCAGAGCACTGTATATGGCACAGCAATGGGGCACAATGAACGGTGCAGAGCACCGTATATGGCACAGCAATGGGGCACAATGAACGGTGCAGAGCACCGTATATGGCACAGCAATGGGGCACAATGAACGGTGCAGAGCACCGTATATGGGCACAGATATGGGGCACAATGAACGGTGCAGAGCACCGTATATGGCACAGCAATGGGGCACAATGAACGGTGCAGAGCACTGTATATGGCACAGCAATGGGGCACAATGAACGGTGCAGAGCACTGTATATGGCACAGCAATGGGGCACAATGAACGGTGCAGAGCACCGTATATGGCACAGCAATGGGGCACAATGAACGGTGCAGAGCACCGTATATGGCACAGCAATGGGGCACAATGAACGGTGCAGAGCACCGTATATGGCACAGCAATGGGGCACAATGAACGGTGCAGAGCACTGTATATGGCACAGCAATGGGGCACAATGAACGGTGCAGAGCACTGTATATGGCACAGCAATGGGGCACAATGAACGGTGCAGAGCACCATATATGGCACAGCTATGGGGCACAATGAACGGTGCAGAGCACTGTATGGGGCAGAGCACTATATGGGGCACAGCTATGGGGCACAATGAACGGTGTAGAGCACTATATGGGGCACAGCAATGGGGCACAATGAACGGTGCAGAGCACCATATATGGCACAGCTATGGGGCACAATGAACGGTGCAGAGCACTGTATGGGGCAGAGCACTATATGGGGCACAGCTATGGGGCACAATGAACGGTGCAGAGCACTGTATATGGCACAGCAATGGGGCACAATGAACGGTGCAGAGCACTATATGGGGCACAGCTATGGGGAAATAATGAACGGTGTAGAGCACTATATGGCACAGCTATGGGGAAATAATGATCTATTTTTATTTTTGAAATTCACCGGTAAATGCTGCATTTCCACCCTAGGCTTATACTCGAGTCAATAAGTTTTCCCAGTTTTTTGTGGCAAAATTAGGGGGGTCGGCTTATACTCGGGTCGGCTTATACTCGAGTATATACGGTACTTTAAATGTTTATTTAGCGAATCGGTACAAAGCATTACTACTTACTGATTTAGCGAATTTTCACAATGCACTACTTATGCTATTTTATAGCTTACTACATTCATCATATTAAGCTTTTTTTCCCCTACATCCATATCCCACCCTTCCCCTCCGTCCCTTCCTGGCCTTTCCTGCCCGGTTAAAAAGTTATAATTCCCAGTAAAAATTATTTGAAAGAAAAATATACAAAATGTAGTACCGAAAATCATATGTTTTTATCATAAAACATTAGGAGTAATTTTCATCAAAAATATCTTGAAATCCTGATGTGAAAGCCAAAAACGGAGTTCATATTCGTAATCAGCAGCCAAAATTGACTTAAAATCTGTTTTAAAACCTTTTGACAGAAAAATTGCATTGACCAGTGTTATCTTCTCAAATATCTCCTGTAGTTAGCAGTGTGTTATGAACAGGTGATTCAGAACCACAATGGACCTAGTGGTTAAGAGCACACAAGTGACCTGTTTAGTTACTAACATAGGATGAGCTCTGAGACGTGGGAACTCTGCTGACCGCAATCCCTAATCCTATCATACCACACTAGAGGTAGCCGTGGAGCGCTCCTGACAAAACCTAGGCGCCTCGGCACAGCCTGAGAAACTAGCTAGCCCTGAAGATAGAAAAATAAGCCTACCTTGCCTCAGAGAAATTCCCCAAAGGAAAAGGCAGCCCCCCACATATAATGACTGTGAGTAAGATGAAAATACAAACACAGAGATTAAATAGATTTTAGCAAAGTGAGGCCCGACTTACTGAATAGACCGAGGATAGGAAAGATAGCTTTGCGGTCAGCACAAAAAACTACAAACAACCACACAGAGGGGACAAAAAGACCCTCCGCACCGACTAACGGTACGGAGGTGCTCCCTCTGCGTCTCAGAGCTTCCAGCAAGCAAGAAAAACCAATATAGCAAGCTGGACAGAAAATATAGCAAACAAAAGTAACATAGGCAAAACTTAGCTTATGCAAGGAAGACAGGCCACAGGAACGATCCAGGAGAAAGCAAGACCAATACTAGAACATTGACTGGAGGCCAGGAACAAAGAACTAGGTGGAGTTAAATAGAGCAGCACTTAACCTCGTCACCTGAGGAAGGAAACTCAGAAGCCGCAGCCCCACTCACATCCACCAGAGGAAGCTCATAGACAGAACCAGCCGAAGTACCACTCATGACCACAGGAGGGAGCTTGACCACAGAATTCACAACAGCAGTGCTCTTTCTTGTAAGAAGAAGAAATCCATTTTTGTGGATGAATTTTGTGTAATCAGGGTTTGACGTTTTGCATCAGGGCAGGACTGGGGAGCGGGACTCTGTGTAGCGTCTTCAACTCTGCCATGGCCCCTCTGCTGCTCCTGTTGTTGTCTTTATTGTCCTCCTGGAATAAACTTTGTGCTGGTGCTGTCCTAGCCAAGGGTGGTGCTCACGCCCAATGACAAGCTGCATGCACCGCTATTGGCGCTATTTTAGTAAAGACTGCTGGGAAGTCAATTTGTGCATGTGCCGCCACAGTGCCATTTTCCTGAAGACTGCCAGGAGATCAATGTGTGCAAATGCCGCCTGGGGCTAGATTGACCCCGGTGCAAAGTATAAGCCAGGGGGACGATAAAGACAACGGGAGCATTGGGGGGGGGGGGCCGTGGCAGAGCCAAATACCCTACCCACAGTTCTGCCCTACAGTCCCACCCAACAGTCCCGCCCCACAATCCCACCCCAACAGTCCCGCCCCAACAGTCCCGCCTCACAGTCCCACCTCACAATCCTGCCCCACAGTCCTGCTCCACAAACCAACCCCACAATCTTGCCTCACAATCCCGCTCCACAGTCTCATCCCACAATCCTGCCCCACAGTCTTGAACCAACAACTTCACCCCACAGTCCCGCCTCACAGTCCCACCCCACAGTCCTGCCCTACAAACCCAGCCCACAATCTTGCCTCACAATCCCGCTCCACAGTCTCATCCCACAATCCTGCCCCACAGTCTTGAACCAACAATTTCACCCCACAGTCCCACCCCACAGCCCCTCCTCACAGTCCAGCCCCACAAACCCACCCCACAATCTTTCCTCACAATCTCGCTCCACAGTCTCATCCCACAATCCTGCCCCACAGTCTTGAACCAATAATTTCACCCCACAGCCCCGCCTCACAGTCCCACCGCACAGTCCCGCCTCACAGTCCCACCGCACAGTCCCGCCTCACAGTCCCGTCCCACGATCCCGCTCCGACACATGAAGCTATGATTATAAGAAAACTTCAAACCCTGGTTACATAAAATCCCCACATTGGATTTCTTCACCACAGGTATCATTCTAATGAGTATCACGGTGCCAATATGGCCATGTGTGGACTTTACTTAGCAGAGCTCTGCCGACAGGGTCTCTTTTACTGTAAATCTGTCAGTGAGCTCGTCTCATTCTTTGTGTCGGGGGGGGGGGGGGGGGTAAGTTCTTTTTCTGAACTCTATGTTGATATTTGACCACATAAAAAATTTAACTAAACCTTAATGCGGTCCAAAATCTGCACAGTGTTCAGAAAAAGATAGTTACAAGCTCCTTGACCGGATGGAGGAACTCACCGATGGATTCCTAGTTAATTTATTCATTCGTTCTGCCACTGGTGAGGAACAAAACACAATTGCACCCAAAATGCACAAATTTACAAGCAGAGCTCCTGGAATAACTGATACAGTTGAGTTAGTAAATTGGAGAACTGCATGATTGGAGGGGGCAGCTCATGACCGGACCTTCCCTGCGTGTAAATGGACCAGGAGAACTGATGAGTGTGAAGAAAGACGACCTTGACTCGCCGCCATCTCAGCCCGGTTTGGAGGTGAGAGTGGCGCCTATTTATATCTTGTTTTTATCAATGGTGAGCGCCGCACCTCCCTCCGTGCCGATCTCGGGGCTGTGTACACATGTTCTTCCGTGTTTACAGCTTCATAGAGGGATACATGGAATGTTAATACATGGGACAGGTGCGGATACTATTCTAGGGGCGAGCGAGGCATCACAGCAATACATGGAGAGCCTGATCTTACGTCTGCGCTATGACCGACATGTCACGGTGGTAACTTCATACTGTCCTGGAATGAGCAGAACGGAAGTATGATGGGAAGCGATGAGGTGAACTGCACATTCGGGTTATCAGGCTCAGGTTTCCGTCCTTGCTTCGGTATCCTGCTGACTCGCTGGTTGTTCAGCGCAGAGAAAATAATGACAAATGATAGGCGTAATCTAACAAATGTGGACATTTATAGCTTCTTCTTTACGATCATCCTTCTCAGTACAGAAAAATGCTCAAATTTGCAAAAAAGCAGCTTCTTCTCTAGTATCCCCCTGTACAGTACATACAGAATAATGCTAAACGATACTCATAATCTCAAAATTTGTACATTTATAGCTTCTTCTCTAGTACCCTCCTTCTCAAAACAGGAAAATGTCAAAATTTGCTAACAAGCAGCTTCTTCTCTAGTATCCCCCTGTACAGTACATACAGAATAATGCTAAACGATACTCATAATCTCAAAATTTGTACATTTATAGCTTCTTCTCTACTACCCTCCTTCTCAGTACAGAAAAATGCCCAAATTTGCAAAACAGCTGCTTCTTCTCTAGTATCCTCCTGTACAGTACAGACAGAAGAATGATAATTGATAGTCGTAATCTCAACATTTGTACATTTATAGCTCCTCCTCTACTACCCTCCTTCTCAAAATAGGAAAATGTCAAAATTTGCTAACAAGCAGCTTCTTCTCCAGTATCCCCCTGTACAGAACAGACAGAATAATGCTAAACGATACTCATAATCTCAAAATTTGTACATTTATAGCTTCTTCTCTACTACCCTCCTTCTGAGTACAGACAAATGTCAAAATTTGCAAACAGGCAGATTCTTCTCTAGTATCCTCCTGTACAGTACAGACAGAATAATGACAAACGATAGTTGTAATCTCAAAGGGTTGCACATATGCAGCTTCTTCTCTACTATCCTCCTGTACAGTAGAGACAGAAGAATGATAATTGATAGTCGTAATCTCAAAACTTGTACATTTATTGCTCCTTCTCTACTACCCTCCATCTCAAAACAGGAAAATGTCAAAATTTGCTAACAAGCAGCTTCTTCTCTAGTATCCCCCTGTACAGTACATACAGAATATGACTAAACGATACTCATAATCTCAAAAGTTGTACTTTTATAGCTTCTTCTCTACTACCCTCCTTCTGCATACAGAAAAATGTCAAAATTTGCAAACAAGCAGCTTCTTCTCTAGTATCCTCCTGTACAGTACAGACAGAATAATGACAAACGACAGTTGTAATCTCAAAGGGTTGCACATATGCAGCTTCTTCTCTAGTATCCTCCTATTCAGTACAGACGGAGTGATGGCAAAATATAGTTATAATCTTGTATCAATGTTTTCGGTAGTGTTCCCCTAAGTTACGACTGATGCAGAACTACAATTCCCAGCATGCCCTGATAGCTGATAAGAGTTTTAGGTTGGAGAACAGACGTGGCTATAAACCTGGGGAAAAGCGTGAGCTTTGTCTGGGCAGAATTCAGAAATGGAATTATCACATGAAAAAAAAAAAACTATCCTGAAAAAATGGAATTTTTACAAAAGCATGAAAAAGGGGTGAGTCTCCTTTAAGATTTTTAAACGGAATCTTAGCTGACAGTTTTCATCATAAGTGAACCGCAGGATTCGGTGTCGACCCCCACAAGCCCCATAAAAGATGATACCGCTGTGTCTGCATCTCCACGGATTTACGTGGCGTTTGAAGCACGCTCGACCCCCAGACGTCCAGTTGTTACATGTTTAACAATATCCCCGGCGTTCTTTCTCCTCTTCTTCTATAGGACCGGTGTCTTTAAACACTTAGGTTTCCATCTTTATTTTTTTTTGTTGCCCTGAACAGATGGCTGCTGATTATTCCCGAAGCCGCCGTTAATTCATTTGCAAACAACAGAGACCGCTGCGCAATTGTTAAGAGAATGGCAAATGTGTCTCCAGCAAGAAGGGAGTTGCTGCTCACGAGCGCGCGGCACGTTTGCTTTACTCCGTCATTAGCAGCAAATGGTGTTTACTTAAGCTGAATTATTTGTACGGAGCATCTCCAAAGCATCGCAATAAATGGCGCGACGATGAAATGAAAATCACCTGGCTGAGTTATTAGCTCCATTGACCTCCAGCGATAAGCGCTCCCAATGCAACAATTTTCCTTATATTATAATTACATTTGAGAAAACACTTTACAACCTTTCAGGGCCAAGGATTTAATTCAGATTCTTTCTTTTTTTTTTTTACGAGATTTGCGTCACGCGTAATAACGATTTTCTACGCCCCGAGCCACGGTTTTCTTTTTTTTTTCTTCGAAGCAAATATTATGATTTAATTGTTGTAGATTCCTAGTATTATTTCTGCAGAAGGATTTGCTACTTTTTAGGGAATAAATGGGTTAGATTAAAAAAAAAAAAGAGGCAAGTTAGAACTTGCCGATCGCTGGGGTCCCACTGTTGGAGTCCTGAAACACTGAAAACAGCCCTACTCGGCCTCCGCTACATTAACTATCTATGGGACCATGCTCGGCTATTTCCAGCAGTTCTACGGACAATGAATGAAATGGCGTTGACTATAAGAATCTGTGCTCCATTCACTGTGGACAGTGGTGTAATTTGAAGCTTGTGGGCTCCGATGCAAAATCTCCTACAGGGCCCCCAATTTTATAATATTAGTCTATTCATATGGGACAAAGAGATCTTTTGAGCCCACTAAGCTCCAGGACCCAGGTGTGAGAGCAACCCATGAACCAATCATAGATACTCTCCTAAGTATGGGGGTGTGGGTCCAAGAGCTCCTTCCTCAGAATTCCAGAGCGCCGTCCTCAGGGTTCAAGAGCCGCATCCTCAGGGTTCCAGAGCCCCATCCTCAGGGTTCCAGAGCCCTGTCATCAGAGTTTCAGAGCCCCGTCCTAAGGGTTCCAGCGCCCCATCATCAGAGTTCCAGAGACCCATCCTCAGAGTTCCAGAGCCTCATCCTCAGGGTCCCAGTGCTCCATCCTCACGGTCCCAGAGACCCATCCTCAGAGTTCCAGAGCCCCATCATCAGGGTCCCAGTTATCTATCCTCACGGTCCCAGTTCTAGAGCTCCTTCCTCAGAGTTCCAGAGCCCCATCCTCAGGGTCCCAGAGCCCCATCCTCAGGGTTCCAGAGCCCTGTCATCAGAGTTTCAGTGCCCCAACCTCAGGGTTCCAGAGACCCATCCTCAGGGTCCCAGTGCTCCATCCTCATGGTCGCAGAGCCCCATCCTCAGAGTTCCAGAGCCCCATCCTCAGGGTTCCATAGCCCCGTCCTCAGGGTCCCAGAGCCCCGTCCTCAGAGTTCCATAGCCCCGTCCTCAGAGTTCCGGTGTCCCGTCCTTAGGGTTCCAAAGCCCTGTTCTTAGGGATTCCAGAGTCCCATCCTCAGGGTTCCAGAGCCCCTTTCTCAGGGTTCCAGAGCCCCTTCCTCAGAGTTTAAGAGCCCAGCTCTCAAGGTTCCAGAGCTCCATTTTCAGGGTCCTAGAAGCCCGTTCTCAGGGTTGCAGAGCTCAATTCTCAGAGTTCCAGTGTCCCATCCTCAGGGTTCCAGAGCCCCTTCCTTAGGGTTCCAGAGCCCCGTCCTCAGAGTTCCATAGCCCCATCCTCAGAGTTCCGGTGTCCAGTCCTTAGGGTCCCAAAGCCCTGTTCTTAGGGATTCCAGAGTCCCATCCTCAGGGTTCCAGAGCCCCTTCCTCAGGGTTCCAGAGCCCCTTCCTCAAAGTTTAAGAGCCCGGCTCCCAAGGTTCCAGAGCCCCATTTTCAGGGTTCCAGAAGCCCGTTCTCAGGGTTGCAGAGATCCATTCTCAGAGTTCCAGTGTCCCATCCTCAGGGTTCCAAAGTCCTGTCCTTAGGATTCCAGAGCCCCTTCCTCAGAGTTTCAGTGACCTGTTCTCAAGGTTCCAGAGCCCCATTTTCAGGGTTCCAGAGCCCCATTCTCATGGTTCTCGAGCACCGTTCTCAGGATTGCAGAACCCCATTCTCAGAGTTGCAGAGCCCCATTCTCTGGATCACTTTAGGTCCCAGTGTTGGGACCCCCAGCAATCAGCAAGTTATCACCATACTATCCTAACTTGCTTTGGTAATAACCATTTAAATGGTATAGCTATGTTCCTGTTTTCAAGGTTGGATGGAGATAATACAGGGGGAATGGAGAATGCCAGGTCCAGGAGTTCCCACTGCTCATCGATTCCAAATCTCAGAGTCCATGAGATGGATTTTGAAAGATAGATGACTTCTCATTTTCTCTGCAGCGGACACTATAGGAAAAATGTAATATTCCATGTGGCCATGTAATATACAATCAGTACGTGCTTGTCTGTTCTGGTCATAAAGGGGGTCTTAAGTGGGGTTCCCCCAGAATGAACTCCTTATGCCCTTATAAGGTATATGGAAATGGGGGCCCTGACTGATTGTAATGCAATCAATACTTCTACAGCTGCCACTGCAGGAGAAATGTGGTATTACATTATATATAGCAATTATTCCCATGACTAATGAGTAAAATAAGATCTGACCAAGTCTTCTAAAGCAACAGCCACTTTTCTCCTAGGTCTGGCATATAGTGGGTGTTCAATAGCGGACTGGGACCCCCATTACATTTATATGCTCGAAATATTATTTTCTTTTTAAGTTGAATTGTAACAGATATAACTGCTACAAGGTGCACGTTGGACTTAGTCATGCACTGAATTTGAGTGTGATAATATAATAAGTGCCTTATTCACCTTCCCCAGGTCCAGCACCTAGTGTCTGCTGCTGTGCCAGTTGCCTGAGTTGATGGCATGAGCAGCTCTGAGCCATTGAGCTCACTGATTGGCTGCAGCTTTGATGCCGCGATATCAGTGCTGCCGTCTATAACAGACACCGGAAGCAGTGGCGGAGACTCAGCGCTGGACCTGGGAAGGATTAGTAAAGCGCAGTTATTTTTTTTTTTTTTTACCAAACTGCAGCCAGGGGACAGGGGGTTTGCGAAACTGAAAAACCATTATCATTAGCCGATTGGCCATAGTGCAGTCGGCAGTGCATCACAGCAGAATAGTCATGAACCTGCAGGGGGCAGCAGGGAGATGAAAGGGCCTAGAGGCCGAGATAGCAAAGATGTTTATGCAAAATATCTGCAGGTTTTAGGAAAGAAGTGATTTTTGACCATGGTCTGATTTTTTTTAAACAAATTGCAGCCAGGGGACAGGAGGTTTCCAAAACTGGAAAAGACATGTGTTAGGAGTCGAGTTTCCTCTGCTGCACAAGGGGAATCTCGATCCGTCTCCGCTGCGGTCTCCCATTCTCCTCCAGCCGCAGTGGAGTCTGCTCAGCAGGGATGTCGCTCCCAGTGTCTTGCTCGCTCTCACTCTGTACAGAGAGTTACTGCTGCTTCTTCAGCTTCTGCCATTAAAGTCAGTGCTGGTCAGCGGCGAGCGGACTTCCCTGGGACTAAGTCCTTGTTTGCGCACACTGAGCATGCCCAGGGCAAGATCTCCCGTTGGAGATCGAGGGTCATGTGCTCAGGCTCTGCAGCGCATTCCATTGGTCCTCTTGGCAGGCCCTGGAAGGGCAAAGTTTCTGTAGCCACTTCCTGTGCTGCAACTATATAAACTGCGCATGACCGCACGGCCATGCGCTAGTGTACAATTGAATACGTGTGTTTGTTGTGAGTGCAAGTCGTTCACTAAATACCCCTACCCTATTGTATGACTGTTCGCGTATGGAGTATGGCTGCTATCTAGCGCCCGACAAATCACTCAACGTGTCACACACGTATCAGTGTCTATTGCTGTGACCGCCAGTGCGGCGCCACGCGCCAGTAGTGCGCTTCCTGACCCACGTCTGGGTGCTTAGTGGTGCCTGCCAGCACGGCACAGTTCGCACTTCGGTGCTCTAATTATAAGAGTTGCCTAACACACCCTGTTGCGGTGTTGTGCCAGCAAGGGTCTAATCGGACTTCAATCCTAGTTGGGGTTAAGTTCGCTGACTGCTTGCTCGCCTTCTATGTGTGGTACCGCGATCCTGTGATGCAACAGGAGTGCTTCCTTCACGTTGGGTGAAGTTTAACCCACGCGAGTATACTTATGAGTACCGCCATATAGTCCGTCATTACTCAGCAGCAGGTTCCATCTCTGCACGGTGGACCCCGGGCTACGAACGCACCGTACACTATCAGTCTTATTATTTGGTGCGTTCCGCTAGCCCTAACATTACACTAGCGCCAGGGTCCGGCTAGTGATGACGGACAAACAGCCATCCCTGCGGTATATACAGCAGCTGGAGGGTAGGTTGGCGGCTCTCGAGAACGCAACCTCAGCTGTGGATGTTACCGCAGTTGCTGTACAGGCTGCCAGCGTGGCTGCAGCTACTATGTCCATTGCCACCCCTGTTCCAACATTTTCTCGCCTCCCGCTGCCAGAAAAATTTTCTGGTAATAGCAAATTTTGTATGGGATTCGTGAGTCAGTGCTCTATTCATCTCGAGCTTCTGGCTGCACGTTTCCCCACAGAGCGGGCTAAGGTGGGATTTATTGTGTCTCTATTGTCGGACAGGGCGTTGGAATGGGCTACGCCGCTGTGGGAGCGTGGCGATCATGTGGTGCAGAGTGCTCCTCTGTTTTTGAGCACTTTAAAACAGGTCTTTTTAGGACCTCAAGTCACCCATAACACTGCGCTCCAACTGCTGGCATTAACTCAGGGTGAGTCCTTGGTCAGTCATTTTGCCGTCCAATTCCGCACTTTAGCATCTGAGCTGGAATGGTCGGATAAAGTTCTTATCCCCATATTTTGGAGGGGCTTGGCTGACCATGTAAAGGACGCTCTGGCCACTAGGGAGATTCCTGCCACACTGGAGGAGTTAATAACAGTCTCCACTCGAATTGACCTCCGTTTTAACGAGCGGAGGTTAGAGCGAGCCCAGTGTAGGCAGAGGTTTCGGCTGGCTCCTACTTTCGCCAAACCTCTGGAATCTCCGGTCCTGGTTCCTGAGTCACATGAGGCCAGGGAAGTGTCACAAGCGGGACCTATGTCCCGGACCGCTTGTGCACTCAGGGTCTGTCATGTTTGCCAGCAGTCTGGACATTTAGCCACCAGATGTCCTCAGCGGTCGAGGAAACGTCAGCGTCTAGTGGTCGTAGGTGGAGGTACACTAGACACGGCGACGTTTGCCTCTAAATTGTCCTTTAAGGGGACAATTACTATAGGCTCATTCTCCCACTCGGTAGAGCTCTGCGTGGATTCTGGGGCGGAGGGCAATTTTATGTCTTCTGCCTTCGCCCAACGCCACGCAATACCTCTGGTTATGCTAGCTCAACCAGTAACGGTACGAGTGGTGAATGGGTCGACACTGCCCTCACAGATAACACACCAGACCATCCCTTTTACTCTGTCCATGTCGCCATCTCATCAGGAGATTATATCTCTGCTCGTCATTCCTGAGGGAATTGATGAGGTCCTGTTGGGAATACCTTGGCTACGGTACCACTCTCCTCATATCAAGTGGTCCTCAGGCAGAATTCTGGGATGGGGCGAATCTTGTGGGGGTAGGTGTCAGAGGGAGTGCGTTCAGGTTGCTACCACAGAGGTACCCGCAGATCTTTCCTCTCTCCCCAAGCAGTATTGGTCGTATGCAGACGTATTCTCCAAAAAGGCGGCGGAGACCCTTCCGCCCCATCGCCCCTATGACTGTCCTATTGACCTCTTGCCTGGTGCTGAGCCTCCCCGGGGTCGAGTCTATCCGCTATCTCTCCCGGAGACGGAGGCAATGTCACAGTACATCCAGGAAAATCTGGCAAGAGGGTTCATCAGGAAGTCAGTGTCACCTGCTGGGGCAGGGTTCTTCTTCGTGCAGAAGAAGAGTGGGGAATTGCGTCCATGCATAGACTACAGGGGTCTTAACGCCATCACCGTTAAGAATAAATACCCTTTGCCTTTGATATCTGAACTGTTCGATAGGCTTCGGGGAGCAAGGGTATTTACTAAATTAGATCTGCGGGGTGCTTACAACCTGATTCGCATCCGTGAGGGGGGCGAATGGAAGACGGCTTTTAACACCAGGGATGGGCACTATGAATATCTGGTGATGCCCTTTGGGCTCTGTAATGCCCCAGCCGTTTTCCAAGACTTTGTGAACGATATCTTCCGGGATATGCTTTCCACCTCGGTCGTAGTCTATCTGGATGATATTCTCATCTACTCTCCAGATATTGACTCCCACCGGAGAGATGTTTGCAAAGTCTTCGACCTCCTACGGGCAAACTCCCTCTATGCCAAGTTGGAGAAGTGTATGTTTGAGCAGGAGTCCTTACCTTTCCTAGGCTACATCATCTCAGCCCAGGGATTGGCTATGGATCCTGCCAAACTACAGGCTGTGATGGACTGGCAGGAACCCCATTCTCTTAAAGCGGTGCAGCGCTTTATGGGGTTCATCAATTATTATCGCCAGTTCATCCCGCATTTCTCAACTTTGGTAGCTCCCTTGGTTGCCCTCACCAAGAAGGGGGCGAATCCCAAATTGTGGTCTGAGGAGGTCTCCAAGGCCTTTATCTCTATAAAGTCACACTTCGCTAGCTGTTGTGAATTCTGTGGCTGAATTCACTCCTGTGGTCACAAGTGGTACTGCAGCTTCTGAGCTTCCTCCCTCAGGTGTTCTGGTGAGCTCGTTAACTGCTTCATTACTTAACTCCGCCTGATGCTGCTATCCTGGCTCCTTGTCAATGTTTCAGTGTTGGATCTGAGCTTCTCCTGATTGTTCCTGTGACCTGCTGCTCTGTATAGCTAAGTGCTTTTTGCTTTTTTGTTGCTTTTTTTCTGTCCAGCTTGTCTTTTGTTTTGCTGGAAGCTCTGAGACGCAAAGGGTGTACCGCCGTGCCGTTAGTTCGGCACGGTGGTTTTTTTTTGCCCCCTTTGCGTGGTTTTGCTTTAGGGTTTTTTGTAGACTGCAAAGTTCGCTTTACTGTCCTCGCTCTGTCCTAGAATATCGGGCCCCACTTTGCTGAATCTATTTCATCCCTACGTTTTGTCTTTTCTTCTTACTCACAGTCATTATATGTGGGGGGCTGCCTTTTCCTTTGGGGAATTTCTCTGGGGCAAGTCAGGCCTATTTTTCTATCTTCAGGCTAGCTAGTTTCTTAGGCTGTGCCGAGTTGCCTAGGTAGTTGTTAGGCGCAATCCACAGCCGCTTTTAGTTGTGTTTAGGATAGGATCAGGTGTGCAGTCTACAGAGTTTCCACGTCTCAGAGCTCGTTCTTGTATTTTTGGGTATTTGTCAGATCACTGTGTGCGCTCTGATCACTAAGCACACTGTGTTTCTGGATTGCCTTCATAACACCTGTCATTAGCAAACATAACAGTACAAGGAGCCTAACTAATGATTCTCAATAGAGGGAAAGAAAAAGTTCTGACATCATTTTTTTTTTTTTTTTTTCTGCTCTGTGTTCACTTTTTTTTTTTTCCCCTAGACATTTGGGTGATTCTGGACACAGGTGTGGACATGGATATTTAGGGTCTGTGCTCTTCAATGGATAATCTCGTTATAAATGTACAAAAAATTCAAGATACTATTGATCAGAAATCTATGTTAGAACCAAGAATTCCTATTCCTGATTTGTTTTTTGGAGATAGAACTAAGTTTCTAAGTTTCAAAAATAATTGTAAGCTATTTCTGGCCTTGAAACCTCATTCTTCTGGTAATCCTATTCAACAGGTTTTGATTATTATTTCTTTTTTGCGCGGCGACCCTCAAGACTGGGCATTTTCTCTTGCGCCAGGAGACCCTGCATTGAGTAGTGTCGATGCGTTTTTCCTGGCGCTCGGATTGCTGTACGATGAGCCTAATTCAGTGGATCAGGCTGAGAAAAATTTGCTGGCTTTGTGCCAGGGTCAGGATGATATAGAAGTATATTGTCAGAAATTTAGGAAATGGTCAGTACTCACTCAGTGGAATGAATCTGCGCTGGCAGCTTTGTTCAGAAAGGGTCTCTCTGAGGCTCTTAAGGATGTCATGGTGGGATTTCCTATGCCTGCTGGTTTGAATGAGTCTTTGTCTTTGGCCATTCAGATCGGTCGACGCTTGCGCGAGCGTAAATCTTTGCACCATTTGGCGGTACTGCCTGAGGTTAAACCTGAGCCTATGCAGTGCGATAGGACTATGACTAGAGTTGAACGGCAGGAATACAGACGTCTGAATGGTCTGTGTTTCTACTGTGGTGATTCCACTCATGCTATTTCCGCTAGGTCTGCCGTCATTGGTACTGTACAGTCCAAATTCCTTCTGTCCATTACCTTGATATGCTCTTTGTCGTCGTTTTCTGTCATGGCGTTTGTGGATTCGGGCGCTGCCCTGAATCTGATGGATTTGGATTATGCTAAACGTTGTGGGTTTTTCTTGGAGCCTTTGCGGTGTCCTATTCCATTGAGAGGAATTGATGCTACACCTTTGGCCAAGAATAAACCTCAATACTGGGCCCAGCTGACCATGTGCATGGCTCCTGCACATCAGGAAGTTATTCGCTTTCTGGTGTTGCATAATCTGCATGATGTGGTCGTGTTGGGGTTGCCATGGCTACAAACCCATAATCCAGTATTGGATTGGAATTCCATGTCGGTATCCAGCTGGGGTTGTCAGGGGGTACATGGTGATGTTCCATTTTTGTCGATTTCGTCATCCACCCCTTCTGAGGTCCCAGAGTTCTTGTCTGATTATCAGGATGTATTTGAAGAGCCCAAGTCCGATGCTCTACCTCCGCATAGGGATTGTGATTGTGCTATCAATTTGATTCCTGGTAGTAAATTCCCTAAAGGTCGATTATTTAATTTATCCGTGCCCGAACACGCCGCTATGCGCAGTTATGTGAAGGAGTCCCTGGAGAAGGGACATATTCGCCCATCGTCGTCACCACTGGGAGCAGGGTTCTTCTTTGTAGCCAAGAAGGATGGTTCGCTGAGACCGTGTATTGATTACTGCCTTCTTAATAAGATCACTGTTAAATTTCAGTATCCCTTGCCATTGTTATCTGACTTGTTTGCTCGGATTAAGGGGGCTAGTTGGTTCACTAAGATAGATCTTCGTGGTGCGTATAATCTGGTGAGAATCAGGCAAGGAGATGAATGGAAAACTGCATTCAATACGCCCGAGGGTCATTTTGAGTATCTAGTGATGCCGTTCGGACTTGCCAATGTTCCATCTGTGTTTCAGTCTTTTATGCATGACATCTTCCGTGAGTATCTGGATAAATTCTTGATTGTTTACTTGGATGACATTTTGATCTTCTCAGATGATTGGGAGTCTCATGTGAAGCAGGTCAGAATGGTTTTTCAGGTCCTGCGTGCTAACTCTTTGTTTGTGAAGGGATCAAAGTGTCTCTTCGGTGTGCAGAAAGTTTCATTTTTGGGGTTCATCTTTACCCCTTCTACTATCGAGATGGATCCAGTTAAGGTCCAAGCCATCCAGGATTGGATTCAGCCGACATCTCTGAAAAGTCTGCAAAAGTTCCTGGGCTTTGCTAATTTTTATCGTCGCTTCATCTGTAATTTTTCTAGCATTGCCAAACCATTGACCGATTTGACCAAGAAGGGTGCTGATTTGGTTAATTGGTCTTCTGCTGCTGTGGAAGCTTTTCAGGAGTTGAAGCGTCGTTTTTGTTCTGCCCCTGTGTTGTGTCAGCCAGATGTTTCTCTTCCGTTCCAGGTCGAGGTTGATGCTTCTGAGATTGGAGCAGGGGCGGTTTTGTCACAGAGAGGTTCTGATTGCTCAGTGATGAAACCATGTGCTTTCTTTTCCAGGAAGTTTTCGCCCGCTGAGCGTAATTATGATGTGGGCAATCGAGAGTTGCTGGCCATGAAGTGGGCATTCGAGGAGTGGCGTCATTGGCTTGAAGGAGCTAAGCATCGCGTGGTGGTATTGACTGATCATAAGAACTTGACTTATCTCGAGTCTGCCAAGCGCTTGAATCCTAGACAGGCCCGTTGGTCGTTATTTTTTGCCCGCTTCGACTTTGTGATTTCGTACCTTCCGGGCTCTAAAAATGTGAAGGCGGATGCTCTGTCTAGGAGTTTTGTGCCCGACTCTCCGGGTTTATCTGAGCCAGCGGGTATCCTCAAGGAAGGAGTCATTGTGTCTGCCATCTCCCCTGATTTGCGGCGGGTGCTGCAAAAATTTCAGGCGAATAAACCTGATCGTTGTCCAGCAGAGAAACTGTTCGTCCCTGATAGGTGGACTAATAAACTTATCTCTGAACTTCATTGTTCGGTGTTGGCTGGTCATCCTGGAATCTTTGGTACCAGAGAGTTAGTGGCTAGATCCTTCTGGTGGCCATCTCTGTCACGAGATGTACGTACTTTTGTGCAGTCCTGTGGGATTTGTGCTAGGGCTAAGCCCTGCTGTTCTCGTGCCAGTGGGTTGCTTTTGCCCTTGCCGGTCCCAAAGAGGCCTTGGACACATATTTCGATGGATTTCATTTCTGACCTTCCCGTTTCTCAAAAGATGTCAGTCATTTGGGTGGTCTGTGATCGCTTTTCTAAAATGGTCCATCTGGTGCCCTTGGCTAAATTGCCTTCCTTCTCTGATTTGGTACCTTTGTTCTTTCAGCATGTGGTTCGGTTGCATGGCATTCCTGAGAATATTGTTTCTGACAGAGGTTCCCAGTTTGTTTCAAGGTTCTGGCGAGCCTTTTGTGGTAGGATGGGCATTGACCTATCCTTTTCCTCGGCTTTCCATCCTCAGACTAATGGCCAGACCGAACGAACCAATCAGACCTTGGAAACATATCTGAGATGTTTTGTTTCTGCAGACCAGGATGATTGGGTGTCCTTTTTGCCGTTGGCTGAGTTCGCCCTTAATAATCGGGCCAGCTCAGCTACCTTGGTTTCTCCATTTTTTTGCAATTCTGGGTTCCATCCTCGTTTCTCTTCAGGACAGGTTGAGTCTTCGGACTGTCCTGGTGTGGATTCTGTGGTGGATAGGTTGCAGCAGATCTGGACTCAGGTAGTGGACAATTTGATCTTGTCCCAGGAGAAAGCTCAACTTTTCGCTAATCGCAGACGCCGTGTGGGTCCCCGACTTTGTGTTGGGGATCTGGTTTGGTTATCTTCTCGTCATATTCCTATGAAGGTTTCCTCTCCTAAATTTAAACCTCGTTTTATTGGTCCGTATAGGATTTCTGAGGTTCTCAATCCTGTGTCTTTTCGTTTGACCCTCCCAGACTCCTTTTCCATACATAATGTATTCCATAGGTCGTTGTTGCGGAGATACGTGGCACCTATGGTTCCATCTGTTGAGCCTCCTGCCCCGGTTTTGGTGGAGGGGGAATTGGAGTATATTGTGGAGAAGATTTTGGATTCTCGTGTTTCTAGACGGAAACTCCAGTATCTGGTTAAATGGAAGGGTTATGCTCAGGAAGATAATTCCTGGGTTTTTGCCTCTGATGTTCATGCTTCCGATCTTGTTCGTGCCTTTCATGCGGCTCATCCTGGTCGGCCTGGGGGCTCTGGTGAGGGTTCGGTGACCCCTCCTCAAGGGGGGGGTACTGTTGTGAATTCTGAAGCTGAATTCACTCCTGTGGTCACAAGTGGTACTGCAGCTTCTGAGCTTCCTCCCTCAGGTGTTCTGGTGAGCTCGTTAACTGCTTCATTACTTAACTCCGCCTGATGCTGCTATCCTGGCTCCTTGTCAATGTTTCAGTGTTGGATCTGAGCTTCTCCTGATTGTTCCTGTGACCTGCTGCTCTGTATAGCTAAGTGCTTTTTGCTTTTTTGTTGCTTTTTTTCTGTCCAGCTTGTCTTTTGTTTTGCTGGAAGCTCTGAGACGCAAAGGGTGTACCGCCGTGCCGTTAGTTCGGCACGGTGGTTTTTTTTTGCCCCCTTTGCATGGTTTTGCTTTAGGGTTTTTTGTAGACTGCAAAGTTCGCTTTACTGTCCTCGCTCTGTCCTAGAATATCGGGCCCCACTTTGCTGAATCTATTTCATCCCTACGTTTTGTCTTTTCTTCTTACTCACAGTCATTATATGTGGGGGGCTGCCTTTTCCTTTGGGGAATTTCTCTGGGGCAAGTCAGGCCTATTTTTCTATCTTCAGGCTAGCTAGTTTCTTAGGCTGTGCCGAGTTGCCTAGGTAGTTGTTAGGCGCAATCCACAGCCGCTTTTAGTTGTGTTTAGGATAGGATCAGGTGTGCAGTCTACAGAGTTTCCACGTCTCAGAGCTCGTTCTTGTATTTTTGGGTATTTGTCAGATCACTGTGTGCGCTCTGATCGCTAAGCACACTGTGTTTCTGGATTGCCTTCATAACACCTGTCATTAGCAAACATAACAGCTAGCGCTCCCATTCTTCATCGCCCCGATGTTGATAAGCCATTTATCATGGAGGTGGATGCCTCTTCTGTTGGTGCTGGAGCAGTCCTCTTCCAAAAGGATGCTCAAGGTCGGAAGCATCCTTGCTTCTTTTTCTCCAAGACCTTCGCACCAGCAGAGAGGAATTATTCCATCGGGGACAGGGAGTTGCTAGCCATGAAGTTGGCTTTCTCAGAGTGGAGACATCTCTTGGAGGGAGCACGCTTTCCCTTCCAAGTCTTCACAGATCACAAAAATTTGGTGTATCTGCAGACAGCTCAGCGGTTGAATTCTCGCCAGGCCAGATGGTCCTTGTTCTTCTCCCGGTTTCATTTCACCCTCCATTTCCTTTCTGGGGAGAAGAACATTCGGGCCGACGCTCTATCTCGCTCCGTTGTGTCATCTGCGGAGGAGGAGGAGGAGCCTCGGCTTATTGTCCCCACCGAGAGTTTGAGAACCGTGGCCCCGGTTTCGCTGGAGTCTGTGCCCCCGGGCAAGACTTTTGTTCCATCTAGTTTGCGACCGGAGGTTCTCTCTTGGGCGCACTCGTCCAGGGTGGGTGGACATTTTGGTACTAAAAGGACATCAGAGTTACTGGCGAGGACATTCTGGTGGCCGCATATGGCTCGTGATGTCGCGGAGTACGTTCGGGCGTGTGTCTCTTGCGCCAGGAACAAGACTCCTCGGCAACGGCCAGCTGGTTTGCTTTATCCTCTGCCCGTGGCTGACAGGCGCTGGGAGATGGTCGGGATGGACTTTGTGGTTGGCTTAGCCAAGTCTCGTAATTGCACCATTATCTGGGTGATCACTAGTGTTGAGCATTCCGATACCGCAAGTATCGGGTATCGGCCGATATTTGCGGTATCGGAATTCCGATACTGAATTCCGATACTTCCCGCGTATCGGATACCGGAATCGGAAGTTCCCAGAATTCAAATTGAACGCAGCAGCCAATGAGGAATGAATGAAAGTGTGGGCACATCCTGTTTAGCATGGTGGGCATGTAAGTACTGGCAAGGCTTGGATTGGCTGCTGAAATGATGTCACTCTGCACTATAAAAAAGCGCTGCCGCCATTTTGCGCTCACTCTGCTGTGATTTCAGTTAGGGACAGGACGCTGTGTTCTAACTGAGGGCCAGTTGAGCTAGCTAATTGCTTTATTTTCCTTTCCAAAGGCTAATTTAGCAAAACGCTGTGTGTTCTTCACTGTTCACCTTGCTCTTGCCTTGCAGCGCTGTTTTAACAGCGTTCTGCAAGGTCTCTGTGTGTGTGTGTGTGTGCAGCTCACTCTGTAGTCTGTGTGCAGCCATATACCCGGTTGTATTCAGCTCAGGGGGGGTTCACACTGCCTCACACAGTTGTTCTTTTTTGCTCTTAGTGCAGCCTGCTGCACATTTTTTCTCAAATTTCCTATTAGTGTTTTTCCACCAGTCTCCAGCTCTATTGTGGAAAAACACTACATAGGATAACCTAGAGGGGGGTTTTTGGGCCTTGCAGCGCCGTTTACGGCTGTCTGCACGGTCTCCGTGTGAGCCCAGCTCGCCCTGTAGTCTGTGTGCAGCCATAGCCGGTTGGATTCAGCTCAGGGTTCGTTACTGGCTCATACCTTGAGAAAAATTTTCCTTTTTTTCAAATAGTGCAGCCTGTTTAAAATTTGAAAAAAAAAATTCCTATTAGTGTCTTTCCACTCGTATCCAGCTAAATAGTGGAAAAACACTATATAGGATAACCTAGAGGAGGGTTTTTTGGCCTTGCAGCGCCGTTTACGGCTGTCTGCACGGTCTCCGTGTGAGCCCAGCTCGCCCTGTAGTCTGTGTGCAGCCATAGCCGGTTGGATTCAGCTCAGGGTTCGTTACTGGCTCATACCTTGAGAAAAATTTTCCTTTTTTTCAAATAGTGCAGCCTGTTTAAAATTTGAAAAAAAAAATTCCTATTAGTGTCTTTCCACTCGTATCCAGCTAAATAGTGGAAAAACACTATATAGGATAACCTAGAGGAGGGTTTTTTGGCCTTGCAGCGCCGTTTACGGCTGTCTGCACGGTCTCCGTGTGAGCCCAGCTCGCCCTGTAGTCTGTGTGCAGCCATAGCCGGTTGGATTCAGCTCAGGGTTCGTTACTGGCTCATACCTTGAGAAAAATTTTCCTTTTTTTCAAATAGTGCAGCCTGTTTAAAATTTGAAAAAAAAAATTCCTATTAGTGTCTTTCCACTCGTATCCAGCTAAATAGTGGAAAAACACTATATAGGATAACCTAGAGGAGGGTTTTTTGGCCTTGCAGCGCCGTTTACGGCTGTCTGCACGGTCTCCGTGTGAGCGCAGCTCGCCCTGTAGTCTGTGTGCAGCCATAGCCGGTTGGATTCAGCTCAGGGTGCGTTACTGCCTCATACCTTGAAAAACAATTTCCTTTTTTTCAAATAGTGCAGCCAGTTTAAAATTTGAAAAAAAAAATTCCTATTAGTGTCTTTCCACTTGTATCCAGCTAAATAGTGGAAAAACACTATATAGGATAACCTAGAGGAGGGTTTCTTGGCCTTGCAGCGCCGTTTACGGCTGTCTGCACGGTCTCCGTGTGATTTAAACTAGCTCTGTAGCCCGATCTGCACCAAAAAAAAGGTTAAGTTCACCAAACACAACTTACACTTGTGTAGGCCACATTTGAAAAATAATAAAGTTTAGTCCACAATTTACAACATTAGTGTTTCTTACACCTGTTAGGAGGAGCATTACAGGAATAAGCACACTAAGGCCTTAGTACTTTTCTGCTTATCTTTATCTGTCAACCAAGATGAAGAGGGCAGGGAGTAAGGCACGTGGGCGTGGGCGCGGAGCAGGGAGAGGAGCAGGGAGAGGACGTGGTGATTCTGTGCCTGCTGCGGGCGCCGGTGACTCGTCGTCACTCAGTTTCAGCAGGGAACAGTCCTTCATGCGCAGCTTTGTCGGAGAGCGCCGTGCACCGCTGCTGCGTGAAGACCAAATTGAAGCCGTTGTCGGGTGGATGGCAGCTAACGCCTCGGCATCGACTTCAGTTAGTGCCACATCCTCTCAGGCACAGAGCACTGGAGAGCAGCCATCTGTCTCTTCACCACCTGCCAAATTGGCCAGGCAGTCAGAGAGCCCAGGACAGGAGCCGTCTCTACTTCTGTTCTCTGAATCTCTTGGCTTGGAAACAGGGGGCCAGCCAAGCAGCATTGGAGAAATGGAAGAAGAGGCAGTGTGCAGTGATGCCCAACACCTTTTTCTCTCTGACTCTGAAGAGGCAGGTGGGCCAGTGCCTCCGGTGACCACAGCGCAGTACGCATCTGATGATGAAACTCAGGTGCCGCTTTCTCGTGCGTACTGTGCTGCTGAGACTACCCAGGAGGAGCAGTTGGTGGCAGAGGGTAGTGGAGATGATGAGGTCCTTGACCCATCGTGGCGTGAGGAACAGGAAGGTGGTGGGAGCAGCTCAGAGGAAGAGCTTCCTCTTACGGGCCAAAGAGGGAGAGGGAGGGGGAAGACTGCGGAGCCTGTAGCCTCCACTTTGGCACCCGTTAGGAGCCTGTCTCTTTCCAAAGCCAAAAAGGGCGCTCCCAAGACTTGCAGTGCCTGGTCCTTTTTTGACACAGTTGCAGATGACATTTGTTTTGTCAAATGCAAGCTGTGTCATCATAAAGTAAAAAGAGGGAAAAATGTCAGCAACCTCAATACCACAAATATGTGGAAACATGTGCGGACCAGGCACGCGGTGGAGTTACAGAAACACACTGAAGATGTAGGCCAACCAACAGCGGCAGCTACCACCTCTTCAGCTCGTGTTGCCTCTTCCTCCAGCTCACGCACAGCTGGTTTGGCTTCCTCCCAGAGACCTTGTGTAATTCCACCCACAGCACCACCTTCCCAGTCATCCTCACACTCCCAGTCTACTCTACAGCCATCGGTAGTACAGGCATGGGAGAAAAGGCGGGCATTCTCGGCCAACCACCCCCGAGCACAGGCTCTGAATGCAGGCATTGCCAAACTGTTGTCCCTGGAAATGCTCTCGTTCAGGCTGGTGGAGACTGACAGCTTCCGTGACTTGATGGCATTGGCAGTCCCACAGTACAAGGTGCCCAGCCGCTTTTACTTCAGCAGGCAGGCTGTCCCTGCCCTGCACAGGCATGTTGAGGCAAACATAAAACATGCGCTACTGAACGCCGTCAGTAGCAAGGTCCACCTCACCACCGATGCGTGGACCAGTCAGCATGGACAGGGGCGATATGTTTCCCTCACTGCCCATTGGGTTAATGTTGTTGAGCCAGGTACAGATCGTGCGAGTGGCGCAGGACGTGTCCTGCCCACTCCAAGGATTGCAGGAATCCAGTCTGTACGCATCGACTCCTCCTCTTACACCAGTTCCTCTGATTCCTCTCTGCAGGATCCGTCACAGTCCACCTCCACATGGACCCGTGAACGTTTACCTATGACCGACATGAGCACAGCCGTGGCCAAACGTCAGCAGGCCGTCTTGAAACTAGTTTCATTGGGGCATCGAAGCCACACAGCGCAGGAGCTCTGGAATGCCATCAAGCAGGAGAGCGATGTGTGGTTACTGCCAGCGAATCTCCAGCCAGGCATGGTAGTGTGTGACAATGGCCGAAATCTGGTGGCAGCTTTGGCCCTTGGCAACCTCACTCACATCCCATGTCTGGCACATGTGCTCAATTTGGTTGTGCAGAGTTTTCTGAGGGACTATCCGGATCTTGATGCCCTGCTGCACAAGGTCCGCCTAGAGTGTGCTCACTTGCGGCGTTCCAGCTTGGCCAGATCCCGCATTGCTGCTCTGCAGCGCCGATTCCGCCTTCCGGAACACCGCATCATATGTGACCTACCTACCCGGTGGAATTCCACGTTACATATGTTGGAGCGGTTGTGTGAGCAGCAGCAAGCAGTTATGGAGTACCAGCTGCATCAGGCGCAAAGAAGTCGCAGTCAGCGCCGATCAGACTTCACAACCACAGAGTGGGCCACTATGAAGGACGTCTGCCAGGTTTTGCGTCCTTTTGATTATTCCACGCGGATGGCAAGTGCAGATGATGCACTAGTCAGCATGACTGTCCCCCTTATCTGCCTGCTTCAGCAAACTTTGCAAGGGTTAAGGGATGATGTGGTGGAAGAGGTGGAGGATGAGGAGTCACCTTTTCCATCAGCTTCTGGAGAGTCAGCGCCACGTGGTTCCTCACAAAGGGGTACGCAGGGGCCAATTTGTGAGGAGGATGAGGAGGAGTCAATGGAGGAGGAAGAGCTCCGTCCAGAGGAGGGAGCGACACAATTGTCCAGTGGTCAGTGTGTACAGCGAGGGTGGGGTGATGACGAGCGGGCAGAGATCATGTCTCAAGCAGGGGACAGCGTTTCTGGGCCGGTTGGCACTCTGCAGCACATGGTGGATTTCATGCTGCAGTGCCTGAGAAACGACCGCCGCATCGACCACATTCTCAACATGCCTGATTATTGGGTGTTCACCCTCCTCGATCCTCGCTACCGGGACAACGTCCAAAACCTCATCCCTGCGTTGACCCGGGAGCGTAAATTGCGGGAGTACCACGACACACTGGTGAATTCCATCATCTTCTCCTGTCCAACTGAGAGGAGTGCTGCTAGTGCTTTACAAAGCAGCTCAGTGCGTCGAGGCAGTGGGGGAGGCTCTGCCCAAAGAGGGAGCAGAAGCAGTGCCTCTGCCCAAGGCAAGCCCAGTATGGCACAACTCTGGCACACTTTTGTGTGCCCGCCCCAAATGTCTACACCATCACCGGCGGCTCCAGTCAGCAGGAGGCAACGGTTCCGTCAGATGGTGACAGACTACATGGCTTGCCCTCTTACTGTACTCCCAGACGGCTCTTCCCCGTTCAAGTTTTGGGTCTCTAAGCTGGATACATGGCCAGAGCTAAGCCAGTATGCATTGGAGGTGCTGGCTTGCCCTGCGGCTAGTGTCTTATCGGAACGTGTCTTTAGTGCCGCAGGTGGTGTACTAACAGACCGTCGCATGCGACTATCCTCCGATAACGTTGACCGGCTTACTTTCCTGAAAATGAACCAGGCCTGGATCTCGCAGGAATTTGCCACTCCTCTGCCTGATTAAGTAATTGGGTGTCATCCAGGTCTCCTGCTGTGTTCATCTTTCTACCACCTGAACTGCTATTCCTGGGCTCCAACACCGCCAGTTGCGGCTCAGAAGTGCAGGCTGCACAGTAAAAACATACGACCCAGTGTTATTGGGTTTCAGTAACGTCAGCTGATCCCCAGCTGTGTAGCCGGCAATGTGTCCTGCGACCGCCACGCTGGCACAACAACCTAAATGTAAGGGAACCTGTCCCCCCCCCCCCCCCCGTCGTTTGTTACTGAAAGAGCCATCTTGTGCAGCAGTAATGCTGCACAAGGAAAAGGTAGCTCTTTTTTTTTAGCTCTTTGCACACGCAGAACTTAACACTTATAAAATGTGTTCACTGATACCGTTATACCGTCCCGGAGCTGGGACTTTCCTTCGTAATGTGACGCAGCACAGCCGTCATTCCTACCCCCTTGGTGCCATGCGCTGCCTCCTCAGCGTTGTTTTAAGCTGTCACGGAGCCTGCGCTGTTCTGTTATCCCTTGGGCATGCCCTATTTGCGCTGCCTGTCTTCTGACATAATTTGGTGTCAGGCTGGCTGCGCCTGTGCGGCCGCGGTGCCCGAGATCCCGCCTCGCAGTGTCTTCTGATTGAGTCACACTGCGGGCCTGGGATCCATGGGCATGCGCAGTGCATATCTTCCCCTCGGGCTCTCGCTCATTTCCCTCCGCCTTCTTTAGACTGTGCGCCGTCAGCTGATCCCTAGCATGCCACGGCCGTGACACCGCACAGTCTGAAGAAGAGGGAAGGAGGGGAGTGAGAGTCGAGGTTATGCACTGTGCATGCCCATGGTTCCAAGGCCCGCAGTGGGATTACGTTAGATGAGACTGCGAGGTGGGATCTGGAGCAGCGTGGACGCACAGGCACTGACAGCCTGACACCAAATTATGTCAGAAGACAGGCAGCGCTAATTGGGCATGGCCAAGGGCTAACAGAACAGCGCAGGCTCCGTGGCAGCTTAAAACAACGCTGAGGAGGCAGCGCACGGCATCAAGGGGATAGGAATGACAGCTGTGCTGTGTCCCATTACGAAGGAAATTCGCACCTCCGGAACGGTTTAACGGTATAAAGGGACACATTTTTAGTGTTTACTTCGGTGTTTGCAAGGAGCATAATTAAAAGAGCAACCTTTTCCTTTTGCATCCTTAGTGCTGCACAACATGGCTCTTTCAGCTACAAACGTCTTGGGGGGGGGGGTTAAAGGTTTCCTTTCAACTTGCTCCAATCAGGCTTCGGCCTACACTCTGTTCCTCTGCTCCTCCTGCTGTCCCTGGGCTCTAACACCGCCAGTTGGTGCCTGGAAGTGCTGTGTGCACAGTCAACAGTCGCTCCTCTGTTATTGGGGTTCAGTAACGTCAGCTGATCCCCAGCTGTGTGTGCGGCAATACCTCCAATCTGCTCCTCCTGCTGTCCCTGGGCTCTAACACCGCCAGTTGGTGCCTGGAAGTGCTGTGTGCACAGTCAACAGTCGCTCCTCTGTTATTGGGGTTCAGTAACGTCAGCTGATCCCCAGCTGTGTGTGCGGCAATACCTCCAATCTGCTCCTCCTGCTGTCCCTGGGCTCTAACACCGCCAGTTGGTGCCTGGAAGTGCTGTGTGCACAGTCAACAGTCGCTCCTCTGTTATTGGGGTTCAGTAACGTCAGCTGATCCCCAGCTGTGTATCCGGCAACGTGTCATGCGACCGCCACGCTGGCACAACTAAAATGTAAGGGGACCTGTCCCCCCCCCCCCCTAGGCGTTTGTTACTGAAAGAGCCACCATGTGCAGCACTAATACTGCACAAGGGAAAGGTCGCTCTTGAAATTATGCTCCTTGCAAACGCTGAACTACACACTCATGTAATGTGTCCCCTCACACCGTCCAACCGTCCCGGAGGTGGGACTTTCCTTTGTAATGTGACACAGCACAGCCGTCATTGCTACCCCCTTGGCACCGTGCGCTGCCTCCTTAGCGTTGTTTGATTCCGTCATGGACCCTGCGCTGTTATGTTATCCCTTGGCCATGCACAGTTTGCGCTGCCCGTCCTCTGACATCATTTGTTGTCGTCCTGGCTGCGCCTGTGCGTCCACGCTGCCCGAAATCACACCTCGCAGTGTCGTCTAATGTGATCCCACAGTGGGCCTGGTATCCATGGCCATGCGCAGTGCATATACTAGCCTCTCACTCCCCTTCTTCACGCTTCTTCAGACTAGGCGGCGTCAGCTGATCCCTAATAGCATGCCACGGCCGTGACGCCGCACAGTCTGAAGAAGCAGGAAGGAGGTGAGTGAGAGGCGATGATATGCACTGCGCATGCCCATGGATCCCTGGCCCGCAGTGGGACTACATTAGATGACACTGCAAGGTTGGATCTCGGGCAGCTTGGACGCACAGGCACTGCCAGCCTGACACCTACATGATGTCAGAAGACGGGCACCGCTAACTGTGCATGGCCAAGGGATAACATTACAGTGCGGGCTCCGTGACAGAACCAAACAACGTTGAGGAGGTGGTGCCCGGCACCAAGGGGGTTGGAATGACGGCTGTGCTGTGTCACATTACAAAGGAAAGTCCCACTTCCGGGATGGTTTGACGGTGTGAGGGGACACATTATATGAGTGTGTACTTCAGCGTTTGCAAGGAGCATAATTTTCGGAGCCACCATTTTCCATGTGCAGTATTACTGCTGTACAAGATGGCTCTTTCAGCAACAAATGCCTGGGGGGGGGGGTTAAAGGTTCCCTTTCAACTTGCTCCACTGCAGGCTTCGGCCTACACTCTGCTCCTCTTTGATTCCCTGGGTTTCAACACTGTCAGTTGCCACCTGGAAGTGTTGTCTACACAGAAAAAAACACTAGGTGATGTGTCAGTGGGGTTCAGCACCGCCAGCTGTTCCCCTGCTGTGTAGTCGGCAACGTGTCCAGCACAAGCCACGCTGGCACAACAGAACAAAAGCTGCCACCAGTGCAGGCTTCGGCCTACACTCTGCTCCTCTCCTCCTCCTGCTGACCCTGGGCTCAAACACCGCTAGTTTTTGCCCGGAAGTGCTAGCTGCACAGAGAAAAACACCAGCCAATGTGTTAGTGGGGTTCAGCAACGCCAGCTGTTCCCCTGCTGTGTAGCCGGCAACGTGACCTGCAAACGCCATGCAGGCACAGGAACTGAAATTAAAAGGGAACCTGGCCCCACCCCCCCAGGTGTTTCTATGTATAACAGCCACCTAGTACAGCAGTACTGCTGCATTTGTACAAGGTGGCTGACTTTTTCTCCTTGCCCACGTGGAACTCAACACGTACAAAATGTGTCTCATTGAGACCATTCCACTGTCCCTGAGGTGTGACTTTCCTTTGTAATGATACGCAGCACCCCCCTTGGTAGCGTTTCCCGTCTTTTGTCATCATGGTTAGCTGGCTGCGCCTGTGCATCCGCCCTGCTAGAAACAACGCCCCTCGTTGTCATATTTATTTTGTCAGCGAGGGTGTGGTTTATGGGCACGAGCAGTGCATATGTTCGCCTGTCTTAACTCATCTCCTTCCGCCTTCTTCAGACTGTGCGGCCTCCTGGCCGTGGTAGGCGATAAGGGATCAGCTGAGGCCGCCCAGTCTGGAGCCGGTGTAAGGACATGTGTAAGCGGCAAACCTATTTACTGCACAAGGCCACGAATCCCAGCCACGTAGTGTGATTGTTTGAAAACACACTGTGGGTCTGGGATTCATGTCCATCGCTAACCGCAACGGCCGACATGAAATGAGGTCAGAAGACAGGAAGCGCTCACAGCGCATGGCCAAGGGATCACAATAGCGCAGACTCCTGTACAGCAAATAACAACGCTCAGGAATCTGCGCCCAGTACCTAGGTGCAAATTTTGACACCTGTGCTGCGTCTCGTTAAAAAGACAAGTCACGCCTCCACAACTGTTTGACAGTATAATGGGCTAAATAGTGTACGTGTTTTAGTCAGCGTGTGCAAGGAGCAAAACAAATAGAGCAACCTTTTACTTGTGCAGCATTAATGCTGCACAAGGTGTGGCTCTTGTACCTTGCAACACCTGAGGGGGGGGTTAAAGGTAACCTTTGAAATTGGTTCAACTAGGCTTCGGCCTACACTCTGCTCCTCTACTCCTCCTGCTGACCCTGGGCTCAAACAGCGCTAGTTTTTGCCCGGAAATGCTAGCTGCACAGAGAAAAACACCAGCCAATGTGTTAGTGGGGTTCAGCACCGCCAGCTGTTCCCCTGCTGTGTAGTCGGCAACGTGTCCAGCACAAGCCACGCTGGCACAACCGACCAAAAGCTGCCACCAGTGCAGGCTTCGGCCTACACTTTGCTCCTCTCCTCCTCCTGCTGACCCTGGGCTCAAACAACGCCAGTTTCTGCCCGGACATGCTAGCTGCACAGAGAAAAACACCAGCCAATGTGTTAGTGGGGTTCAGCACCGCCTGCTGTTCCCCCGCTGTGTAGCCGGCATCGTGTCCAGCACAAGCCACGCTGGCACAACCGACCAAAAGCTGCCACCAGTGCAGGCTTCGGCCTACACTTTGCTCCTCTCCTCCTCCTGCTGACCCTGGGCTCAAACAACGCCAGTTTCTGCCCGGACATGCTAGCTGCACAGAGAAAAACACCAGCCAATGTGTTAGTGGGGTTCAGCAACGCCAGCTGTTCCCCTGCTGTGTAGCTTGCAACGTGACCTGCAAACGCCACGCAGGCACATGAACTGAAATTGAAGGGAGCCTGCCCCCCACCCCCCCAGGTGTTTCTATGTATATCAGCCACCTTGTACAGCAGTACTGCTGCATTTGTACGAGGTGGCTGACTTTTTCTCCTTGCCCACGTGGAACTCAACACGTACAAAATGTGTCTCATTAGAGACCATTACAATGTCCCTGAGGTGTGACTTTCCTTTGTAATGACACGCAGCACCCCCATTGTTAGCGCTGCCCGTCTCCTGACATCATTGGTTGGCTGGCTGTGCCTGTGCGTCCCCCCTGCCCGACACAACGCCCCCCGTTGTCTCATATATTTTGACTGCGAGGGTGTGATTGATGGGCACGAGCAGTGCATATGTTCCCCTGTTTTCACTCCCCTCCTTCCGCCTTCTTCTGACTGTGCGGCCTCATGGCCGCGGCATGCGATAAGGGATCAGCTGAGGCCGCCCAGTCTGAAGCAGGTGTAAGGACATGTGTGAGCGGCGAACATATTTACTGCACAAGGCCACGAATCCCAGCACCGCAGTGTGACTTTAGGAAAAGCCACTGTGGGTCTGGGATTTATGGCCATCGTTAACCGCACCGGCCAACATGAAATGAGGTCATGAGACGGCCTGCACTAACAGGGTATTGCCAAGGGATAACACAAGAGCGCAGACTCCTGTACAGCAAATAACAACGCTCAGGAATCTGCGCCCAGTACCTAGGTGCAAATTTTGACACCTGTGCTGCGTCTCGTTAAAAAGACAAGTCACGCCTCCACAACTGTTTGACAGTATAATGGGCTAAATAGTGTACGTGTTTAATTCAGCGTGTGCAAGGAGCAAAATTAAATAGAGCAACCTTTGACTTGTGCATCATTAATGCTGTTCAAGGTGTGGCTCTTGTACCTTGCAACACCTGAGGGGGGGGTTAAAGGTAACCTTTGAAATTGGTTCAACTAGGCTTCGGCCTACACTCTGCTCCTCTACTCCTCCTGCTGACCCTGGGCTCAAACACCGCTAGTTTTTGCCCGGAAATGCTAGCTGCACAGAGAAAAACACCAGCCAATGTGTTAGTGGGGTTCAGCACCGCCAGCTGTTCCCCTGCTGTGTAGTCGGCAACGTGTCCAGCACAAGCCACGCTGGCACAACAGAACAAAAGCTGCCACCAGTGCAGGCTTCGGCCTACACTTTGCTCCTCTCCTCCTCCTCCTGCTGACCCTGGGCTCTAACACCGCTAGTTTTTTGCCCGGACATGCAATCTGCACAGAGAAAAACACCAGTCAATGTGTCAGTGGGGTTCAGCAACGCCAGCTGTTCCCCTGCTGTGTAGCTTGCAACGTGACCTGCAAACGCCACGCAGGCACATGAACTGAAATTGAAGGGAGCCTGCCCCCCACCCCCCCAGGTGTTTCTATGTATATCAGCCACCTTGTACAGCAGTACTGCTGCATTTGTACGAGGTGGCTGACTTTTTCTCCTTGCCCACGTGGAACTCAACACGTACAAAATGTGTCTCATTAGAGACCATTACAATGTCCCTGAGGTGTGACTTTCCTTTGTAATGACACGCAGCACCCCCCATTGTTAGCGCTGCCCGTCTCCTGACATCATTGGTTGGCTGGCTGTGCCTGTGCGTCCCCCCTGCCCGACACAACGCCCCCCGTTGTCTCATATATTTTGACTGCGAGGGTGTGATTGATGGGCACGAGCAGTGCATATGTTCCCCTGTTTTCACTCCCCTCCTTCCGCCTTCTTCTGACTGTGCGGCCTCATGGCCGCGGCATGCGATAAGGGATCAGCTGAGGCCGCCCAGTCTGAAGCAGGTGTAAGGACATGTGTGAGCGGCGAACATATTTACTGCACAAGGCCACGAATCCCAGCACCGCAGTGTGACTTTAGGAAAAGCCACTGTGGGTCTGGGATTTATGGCCATCGTTAACCGCACCGGCCAACATGAAATGAGGTCATGAGACGGCCTGCACTAACAGGGTATTGCCAAGGGATAACACAAGAGCGCAGACTCCTGTACAGCAAATAACAACGCTCAGGAATCTGCGCCCAGTACCTAGGTGCAAATTTTGACACCTGTGCTGCGTCTCGTTAAAAAGACAAGTCACGCCTCCACAACTGTTTGACAGTATAATGGGCTAAATAGTGTACGTGTTTAATTCAGCGTGTGCAAGGAGCAAAATTAAATAGAGCAACCTTTGACTTGTGCATCATTAATGCTGTTCAAGGTGTGGCTCTTGTACCTTGCAACACCTGAGGGGGGGGGTTAAAGGTAACCTTTGAAATTGGTTCAACTAGGCTTCGGCCTACACTCTGCTCCTCTACTCCTCCTGCTGACCCTGGGCTCAAACACCGCTAGTTTTTGCCCGGAAATGCTAGCTGCACAGAGAAAAACACCAGCCAATGTGTTAGTGGGGTTCAGCACCGCCAGCTGTTCCCCCGCTGTGTAGCCGGCATCGTGTCCAGCACAAGCCACGCTGGCACAACCGACCAAAAGCTGCCACCAGTGCAGGCTTCGGCCTACACTTTGCTCCTCTCCTCCTCCTCCTGCTGACCCTGGGCTCTAACACCGCTAGTTTTTGCCCGGAAATGCTAGCTGCACAGAGAAAAACACCAGCCAATGTGTTAGTGGGGTTCAGCACCGCCAGCTGTTCCCCTGCTGTGTAGTCGGCAACGTGTCCAGCACAAGCCACGCTGGCACAACAGAACAAAAGCTGCCACCAGTGCAGGCTTCGGCCTACACTTTGCTCCTCTCCTCCTCCTCCTGCTGACCCTGGGCTCTAACACCGCTAGTTTTTGCCCGGACATGCAATCTGCACAGAGAAAAACACCAGTCAATGTGTCAGTGGGGTTCAGCAACGCCAGCTGTTCCCCTGCTGTGTAGCTTGCAACGTGACCTGCAAACGCCACGCAGGCACATGAACTGAAATTGAAGGGAGCCTGCCCCCCACCCCCCCAGGTGTTTCTATGTATATCAGCCACCTTGTACAGCAGTACTGCTGCATTTGTACGAGGTGGCTGACTTTTTCTCCTTGCCCACGTGGAACTCAACACGTACAAAATGTGTCTCATTAGAGACCATTACAATGTCCCTGAGGTGTGACTTTCCTTTGTAATGACACGCAGCACCCCCATTGTTAGCGCTGCCCGTCTCCTGACATCATTGGTTGGCTGGCTGTGCCTGTGCGTCCCCCCTGCCCGACACAACGCCCCCCGTTGTCTCATATATTTTGACTGCGAGGGTGTGATTGATGGGCACGAGCAGTGCATATGTTCCCCTGTTTTCACTCCCCTCCTTCCGCCTTCTTCTGACTGTGCGGCCTCATGGCCGCGGCATGCGATAAGGGATCAGCTGAGGCCGCCCAGTCTGAAGCAGGTGTAAGGACATGTGTGAGCGGCGAACATATTTACTGCACAAGGCCACGAATCCCAGCACCGCAGTGTGACTTTAGGAAAAGCCACTGTGGGTCTGGGATTTATGGCCATCGTTAACCGCACCGGCCAACATGAAATGAGGTCATGAGACGGCCTGCACTAACAGGGTATTGCCAAGGGATAACACAAGAGCGCAGACTCCTGTACAGCAAATAACAACGCTCAGGAATCTGCGCCCAGTACCTAGGTGCAAATTTTGACACCTGTGCTGCGTCTCGTTAAAAAGACAAGTCACGCCTCCACAACTGTTTGACAGTATAATGGGCTAAATAGTGTACGTGTTTAATTCAGCGTGTGCAAGGAGCAAAATTAAATAGAGCAACCTTTGACTTGTGCATCATTAATGCTGTTCAAGGTGTGGCTCTTGTACCTTGCAACACCTGAGGGGGGGGTTAAAGGTAACCTTTGAAATTGGTTCAACTAGGCTTCGGCCTACACTCTGCTCCTCTACTCCTCCTGCTGACCCTGGGCTCAAACACCGCTAGTTTTTGCCCGGAAATGCTAGCTGCACAGAGAAAAACACCAGCCAATGTGTTAGTGGGGTTCAGCACCGCCAGCTGTTCCCCCGCTGTGTAGCCGGCATCGTGTCCAGCACAAGCCACGCTGGCACAACCGACCAAAAGCTGCCACCAGTGCAGGCTTCGGCCTACACTTTGCTCCTCTCCTCCTCCTCCTGCTGACCCTGGGCTCTAACACCGCTAGTTTTTGCCCGGACATGCAATCTGCACAGAGAAAAACACCAGTCAATGTGTCAGTGGGGTTCAGCAACGCCAGCTGTTCCCCTGCTGTGTAGCTTGCAACGTGACCTGCAAACGCCACGCAGGCACATGAACTGAAATTGAAGGGAGCCTGCCCCCCACCCCCCCAGGTGTTTCTATGTATAACAGCCACCTT